>NC_052347.1:19570004-19645004 GCF_016432855.1 Salvelinus namaycush | reverse complement strand
TTGCAAAGTTAAAATCTACTTTAGATTCTTATGACTCCTCTCTCTACGAAGGCAGTGGTCAATGATTGCAGCTATTTTGGAGCATATTCTCTCTGTTCCTTTTCATTCCCCCCATCCGTTCAAGATGGCGCCGAAAAACATGGTAGGTGTTTTTCTCAAACTGTTTTACTCTTTTTGTTTCGTGCATTACTTCTTACACCTGCTGGGTACTCCTGAATTCCCGGCGACGGTGGAACAATGGTCTAGCCTTTCTGATGAGGTGCCGTGTAGCTTGGGATTCATACCGGAGAGAAGGAAACGAAGCAGCCAATGGAGAGGCAGACATGGTCTTAGTGAGATTGAGACTCAGGGTGATCCGTCCTCCATTACCGAGCATACTACTCGCCAATGTTCAATCATTAGTGAATAAACTTAAGGAACTCAGAGCGAGGATCTCCTTCCAGAGGGACATCAGATTCTGCAACATATTCTGTTTTTCTGAGACAATGGATTTCCTCTGACATCCAAACAGATTATATACAACCAGTGGACTTTACAGTTCATGGATTGGATAGGAAGCGGGTTATTTTACTATCAACACATTGACTGTCCAACTCATGGAAATGTCACTCTTGACTACTGATACACGCCTTTTTCGACAAGGGTATAAGGTCCTATCCCGTCCTCCATTTTGCTCCTCCCCGCCTACAAACAAAGACTCAAGAGGGAAGTTCCGGTGATCAGGTCTGTACAACGCTGGTTTGACCAACCCGAATCCATGCTCCTAGACTGTTTTGTCATCAATATATATACCGACTCAGTCACCGGATTAATAAAAAAATGCATAGATGATCTGATACAGATGGTGTCTTTCAAAACTTACCCAAATCAAAAAACGGGGACTAATGGCAGCCTTGTCGGTAAACTGAAATATTCCCCTCCCGCCCAGAAGATCCACGGATGACGCAAACGCCATTGCACGCACACCTGGACAAAAGGAATGCATATGTGAAGAATGCTGTTCATTGACTACAGCTCAACCTTCAAAACCATAGTGGCCTCTAAACTCAGCACAAACCCCACGACCCTGGTACTGAACTTCTCCCTATGCAACTGGGTCCTGGACTTCGTGACGGGCCACCCCCAGGTGGTGAAGGTAGGAAACATTACCTCCTCCACACTGATCCTCAACACGGGGGCCTCACAAGGGTGTGTCCTCAGTCCCCTCCTGTACTTCCTGTATACCCACGACTGCATGGTCTCACACAGTTTCAACTCCATCATCAAGTTTGCTGACAACAGAACAGTAGTAGGCCTGATTACCAACAATGACGAGACAGCCTACAGGGAGGAGGTAGGCACTCTGACGGCATGGTACCAAGGAAACAACCTCTCCCTCAATGTCAGCAAAACAAAGGAATTTGGACTTCAGGAGGAACCAGGCTGGGCGGCGTACCATTCTCATCAATGGGGCCGCCAAGTTCCTTGGAGTACACATCTCCGATGAGCTGAAACGCTCAAACCCCACGGACACCGTGGTGAAGATGGCAAGACAGCGACTCTTCAACCTCAGGAGGCTGAAGAAATTCGGCCTCTCCCAGAGGGCCCCCGCAGTGTTCTACAGGAGGACCATCGAGCGCATAGTGTTGGGCTGCACCACAGCCTGGTACGGAAACTCCACCGACACTGACCGCAAGGCTCTATAGAGGGTGGCATGCTCAGTTGTACGCACCATTGTGTGCACACTGCCTGCCCTTTAACACGTCTAGAACACCAGGTGTCGCAGGAAGGCCAAGAAGATCATCAGGGACCTCGTCTATTGAAACTCTCTGTAACACAGACTATCAGTAACATTTCAACAAATGATCTACTAACCCTAGGCCTAGCCCTAGCCCTAACCCTGACCTTAGCCCTTTTCCTAACCCTAAACTTAACTCTAACCCTAGCCCTAACCTTAATCCTTATCCTAACCCTTATTCTAAACCTAACCCTAACCGTAACCTTAGCAAGCAGTTGTCTATACGGGGGAACTGTAGAAACTCTCTCTAAGACTTTATTTGGATAGTCCATCCGTGGATGCTATACGGACTATGAGTAACATTTAAATTGACTATCTACCAACCCTAGCTCTAACCGCAATCCTTATCCTAACCTTTACCCTAACCCTTATTCTAAACTTAACCCTAAACCTTACCGTAACCTTAGCAAGCAGTTGCTTATCAACAGATAGGTTGTTGATAGTATGACCATCTGTAGACCATCTACAGATGGACTATCCAAATAAAGTGTCACCAAACTCTGCTTCTGCCTGGTATTAGCAACATCGGCACCCGCAGTAACACATGCAGTACAATATCATCTTGATCATACAGTACTCAATAAAAATACAAAACAGTTTGATAATAAACTCTTTCAATGTACTCTACAAATAGTAAAACATACACGCACACAAACACACACGTGTGCATGCACATACACACACACATATACACACAAACACACACACACAGAGGGACATGGACACCCTCTCAAATGGTTATTGTGCTAATATGTTTTTAATGTCTTTGGGATGTGGTCGACATCTCTAATTAGTTTTTGTCTAAGCTGTGTGCTTACGTGGACCGGGGACATCAAAGCTGTAGAAATAGCATTTCTCATTAACCAGCCTTTCCCTCTCATTTATTTTTCCGGGCCTCAGTTGCCAGTTTGTCCACAAGAGTGTTTTTTTAGCCGCTGCTTGTGAGGTTGTGAAGAGGAATTATGAAGAGGAAAAGATAATGGGCTTGTGCACCGACATATTCTCTGCTGTCTCTGTATAAAACTACAGTGGATCATTATCAATAGCGACATCTTGCTGCAGATCTCATCTTGAGTCAATGGCTTTGTGTTGTACCCTCCACTGAGCACAGACCTCAATTTCAACGTCTATTCCATGTCATTTCAATGTAATTTCTTTGAAATTATGTGGAAACCACTTTGATTCAGTCAATCAATCAATGAAATCAATCAAATGTATTTAAAAAGCCCTTTTTACATCAGCCGATGTCACAAAGTGTTATACAGAAACCCAGCCTAAAACCCCAAACAGCAAGCAAGGCAGATGTAGAAGCACGGTGGCTAGGAAAAACTCCATAGAAAGGCCAGAACCTAGGAAGAAACCTAGAGAGGAACCAGGCTCTGAGGGGTGGTCAGACCTCTTCTGGCTGTGCAGGGTGGAGATTATAACAGAACATGGCCAAGATGTTCAAACGTTCATAGACGACCAGCAGGGTCAGATAATAATAATCACAGTGGTTGTAGAGGGTGCAACAGGTCAGCACCTCAGGAGTAAATGTCAGTTCGCTTTTCATAGCCGATCATTCAGAGTTAGAGACAGCAGGTGCGGTAGTGAGAGGGTCCAAAACAGCAGGTCCGGGACAAGGTAGCACGTCCAGTGAACAGGTCATGGTTCCATAGCCGCAGGCAGAACAGTTGAAACTAGAGCAGCAGCATGACCAGGTGGACTGGGGACAGCAAGGAGTCATCAGGCCAGGTAGTCCTGAGACATGGTCCTAGGGCTCAGGTCCTCCGAGAGAAGAGAGAGAGAAAGAGAGAGAGAGAGAAAGAGAGAGGGAGAAAGAGAGAGAGAGAGAAAGAGAGAGAAAGAGAGAGAGAGAGAAAGAGAGAGGGATAAAGAGAGAGAGGAAGAGAGAGAATTAGAGGGAGCATACTTAAATTCACACAGGACACCGGATGAGACAGGAGAAATACTCCAGATATAACTGACTGACTCTAGCCCTCCGACACATAAACTATTGCAGCATAAATACTGGAGGCTGAGACAGGAGGAGTCGGGAGACACTGTGGCCCGACCCCGACGATGTCCGACGATACCCCCGGACAGGGCCAAACAGGCAGGATATAACCCCACCCACTTTGCCAAAGCATAGCCCCCACACCACTAGAGGGATATCTTCAACCACCAACTTACTACCCTGAGACAAGGCTGAGTATAGGCCACGAAGATCTCCCCCACGGCACGAACCCCGAGGGGTGCACCAACCCGGACATGAAGATCCCGTCAGTGACTCAACCCACTCAAGTGATGCACCCCTCCTAGGGACGGTATGGAAGAGCACCAGTAAGCCAGTGACTCAGCCCTCGTAATAGGGTTAGAGGCAGAGAATCCCAGTGGAGAGAGGGGAACCGGCCAGGCAGAGACGTCACTCCAGTGCCTTTCCGTTCACCTTCACACCCCTGGGCCAGACTACACTCAATCATAGGTTCTACTGAAGAGATGAGTCTTCAATAAAGACTTAAAGGTCGAGACCGAGTTTGCGTCTCTCACATGGATAGGCAGACCATTCCATAAAAATGTAGTTCTACAGGAGAAAGCCCTGCCTCCAGCTGTTTGCCTAGAAATTCTAGGGACGGTAAGGAGGCCTGCGTCTTGTGACCTTAGCGTACGTGTAGGTATGTACGGCAGGACCAAATCGCAAAGATAGGTAGGAGCAAGCCCATGTAATGCTTTGTAGGTTAGCAGTAAAACCTTGAAATCAGCCCTAGCCTTAACAGGAAGCCAGTGTAGAGAGGCTAGCACCGGTGTAATATGATCACATGTTTTGGTTCTAGTCAAGATTCTAGCAGCCGCGTTTAGCACTAACTGAAGTTGATTCAGCCTGTTTGTGCCCAGTAGGCCATGTGTTTGTGTGTGATCTATGGTATCCTCAAGACCCGCAGGTGTATCTCTCCGTGATACTTCTCCTATTTTTACAATATGTTATTCATTTGTAACATAACCACATTAAATGCGAAGATAAATTATATAGAATTAAATGTTATGTACTCATAGGAAAAAATACTTTACGTATAGGGTCATGTGATTAGGACAGTGAGAGCAAAATGGCCGTCATGTGAGAAACAATTAAGGAAATGTTTGTTCGAAAACTTCTTAAGTGAAATAGTGAAGTGATTGTTCTGTAAACACATTTGGATTATCTGCCTGCAAAAAGGGAATTATTGGACTCTCTCACATAAGATTTGTTTACATCTGATCCGGTCCCCATAAAAGAAACGCCAACACCGACACCTGAGAAGGTGAAGCTTCCTGGTTCGACTTAGACGCAGAGAAAATCGTCCAGCACTCCCCATTGTTTTATTTGCGAATGTTCAGTCACTTGATAATAAGACGGAAGACCTCAGAGGGACGGTATCCTTTCAATGAGACACGAGAAACTATGGCTGTCGGACTCGTTTCCCCCCTCAGCTACTCAACTCGATGGATTCTCCATGCGCCAGCAAGATTGAACAATGGACTCGGGGAAATCCAAAGGGAGAAGGTTGTGCTTCTTTGTCAAAAACAATTGGTGCACGGCTTCCGGCGTGGAAAAAATCTCAACCTGTTTACTCGACCTGGAATACCTGATAGTTAAATGCAGACCCTTCTACCTTCCGAGAGAAGTCTCATCTATTATCATCACCGCTGTCCCACCACAGGCCAACACCACCTTGGCACACAAGGATCTGTAAGGGGCTTTAAACAAACAGGAAACCACACATCCAGAGAATGTGCTTATTGTTGCTGGTGACTCTGGAAATCTCAGATGAGTTCTTCCTAAATTTTACCAGCACGTCCCTGTGCCACGAGAGGCACAAGACTTTTGGACCAGCTCTACACAAAACACAAACATGTGTACAAGGCCCTCCCTCCACCTCCCTTTGGTAAATCCGACCACAATTCTATCCTTCTGCTTCCTGTTTACAAACAGAAGCTAAAGGGAGAGAAGTCAGTGGTGGGCTCAGTGCAGAAATGGTCTGAGGAAGTGGATGCGATGCTACAGGACTGTTTTGCTAGTGCAGACAGTAATATGTTCCGGTGCTCATCCGACAGCATCGACGTCTTCACAACAACAGTCACAGGTTTTATCAGGAAGTGCATCGACGATGTCGTCCCCACAGTGACTGTGCACTCGTATCTGAACCAAAAGCCAGGGGTTAATGGTGAGATTAACACAGTGGGGGCTGCTGAGGGGAGAACGGCTCATAATAATGGTCGGAACGGACAAATGGAATGGCATCAAACACCTAGAAACCATGTGTTTGTTATATTTGTTACCATTCCACTGATTCTGCTCCAGTCATTACCACGAGCCCATTCATCCCAATTAAGGTGCCACCAACCTCCTGTTGATTCACACTATGCTAAAAGCTAGAGCTACCGCATTTAATTCAAGTCAAGGAAAGGACAAGGACGCATACAGGAAGTCTCGCTACAACATCCATCGAGGCATCAAACATGCAAAAGGACAATACAGAAGTAAGATTGAATCCTATTAAAATGTCTCAGACGCTCGTCAGATGTGGCAAGGCTTGCAGAATATTGCAGATTACAAAGGAAGACCCAGCCATGAGTTGCCCAATGATGCCTCCCTCTCAGACGAGCTAAATGACTTCTATGCTCACTTTGAAGTAAACAACACAGAGCCTTGCATGAGAGCCCCTGCTGTTCCAGAAGACTGTGTGATTGCACTCTCTGTGGCTGACGTGAGTAAGACTTGTAAACAGGTTAACACTTGCAGGACCAGAAGGAATACCAGTGCGCATCCTCGGAGCATCCACAGATCAGCTGGCAAGCGTCTTAACCTCTAACGCCTCACAAACCCGGATCCGGGATCCCCCCCATCAAAAAAGCTGACTAGCATAGCCTAGCCTAAAGCCACAGGGATATCATATAATAAAATGTTCATGAAATCACAAGTCCAAGACACCAAATGAAAGATACACATCTTGTGAATCCAGCCATCATTTCTGATTTTTAAAATGTTTTACAGGGAAGACACAATATGTAAATCTATTAGCTAACCACGTTAGCAAAAGACACCACTTTTTTACTCCACCATTTTTTTACTCCATCAGTAGCTATCACAAATTCGACCAAATAAAGATATAAATAGCCACTAACCAAGAAACAACTTCATCAGATGACAGTCTGATAACATATTTATTGTATAGCATATGTTTTGTTAGAAAAATGTGCATATTTCAGGTATAAATCATAGTTTACCATTGCAGCCACCATCACAACTCTCACCAAAGCGACTAGAATAACTACAGAGACCATCGTGTATTACCTAATTACTCATCATAAAACATTTCTTAAAAATACACAGCGTACAGCAAATGAAAGACACAGATCTTGTGAATCCAGCCAATATTTCAGATTTTCTAAGTGTTTTACAGCGAAAACACAATATAGCGTTATATTAGCTTACCACAATAGCAAACATCACAACAGCATTGATTCAAGCCAAAAATAGCGATAACGTATAAACCACCAAAATATATTAATTTTTTCACTAACCTTCTCAGAATTCTTCAGATGACAGTCCTATAACATCATATTACACAATGCATATAGAGTTTGTTCGAAAATGTGCATATTTAGCGGCACAAATCGTGGTTATACAATGTGATTAGTGGCCAAAACTTCAAGCAATCTGTCCGGCGCCATCTTGGAGAGGCACCTATTCTAATCGAAAACTATTCATAAACTTGACTAAAAAATACAAGTTGGACAGCAAATGAAAGACAAATTAGTTCTTAATGCAATCGCTGTGTTACATTTTTAAAATTAACGTTACTTCAGCATACAGCGTGCGCTAAAGCGAGACCGTACCGAAATTCATGGCGGAATTATTATTTGACATTTGTCAACATAAATACGAATTAACAACATAAAGATTGCTTACTATTTGCCGAGCTTCCATCAGAATCTTGGGCAAGGTGTCCTTTCTCCAGAACAATCGTCTTTTGGTTGAAAGATGTCCTCTTCTCATGTGGAAATAGCAGCTAACGATAGCCACCCACTGGAGAGGTGTCCAACTCGTGAAAGCGCATCACAAAGAAATCCAGGAAAATCGCAATAAACTGATATAAACTGCTATAAGTCGGTTTAAATTAACTACCTTATGATGTCTTTAACAACTATAACGAATAAAAACATGACCGGAGATACAGAACTGCTAAAACGAAAGCTTTGCAGGAGGCCATTGTGATGTCCCTGATGCGCCAGGCGCCCCGTTGAAAAGAACGGTACTTCCGTTCCACGGTCTTATATAGGGCCCCAGATTGCGCAATCCACTCCATTCAAATTCTCCCCGCTTACTGACATCTAGAGGAAGGCGTATGCAGTGCATGTAGCCCGATGGCTTACATGGGGACTTATAAACTGACCTCAGAACAGGGACCTCGATTTCTGAAATCTCACTCCCTGACAGGAAATGTGCTGCAGAGAAATAATTCAAACGGTTTTAGAAACTAGAGAGTGTTTTCTATCCAATAGTAATAATAATATGCATATTGTACGAGCAAGAATTGAGTACGAGGCAGTTTAATTTGGGAATGAATTTTTACAAAGTCGAAATGGCGCCCCCCTAGTGTCAAGAAGTTAACTGACATTTTCAATTTCTCCTTGTCACTGTCTGAAATCCCAACATGTTTCAAGCTGACCACAATTGCTCCTGTTCCCAAGAACTCTAGAATAACCTGCTTAAATGACTATCACCCTGTAGCACTCATATGTAAACATGAAGTGCTTTGAAAGGCTGGTCATGGCGCACATCATCCCAGACATACTGGACCCACTCTAATTATCATACCGCCCAAATCTCAATTGTACTTCACACTGCTCTCTCCCGCCTGGACAAGAGAAATATCTATGTGAGAATGCTGTTCATTGACTACAGCTCAGCATTCAACACCAGATTCCCCTGCAAGCTTGTCACCAAGCTCAGGACCCTGGGACTGAACACCTCCTTCGGCAACTGGATCCTGGACTTCCTTATGGGCCGACCCCAGGTGGTGAGGGTAGGCAACATCACCTCTGCCACGCTGACCCTCAACAGGGCCCCCCAGTGGTGTGTGCTTAGTCCCCTCCTGTCCTCCCTGTTCCCCCATGACCCAATGGCAGTGGGGGACACAACTCCAACACCATCATCAAGTTTGCTGACTATACGCCATCAGCAAACAGGAAGGAGGTGTCAGAGACCTGGCAGTGTGGTGCCAAGACAATAATTTCTCCCTCAATATCAGCATCAGCCTTTATGTACATATCTACTTCAAATTCCTTATACCCCTGCACATTGTGTATTTTATTCCTCTTGTGTTACCTTTTTGTTTCACAGTAAAGCATTTCACAGTAAAGTCTACACCCGTTGTATTCGGCGCATGTGACAATTATTTTTAATTGTTAATTGTTGATTATTGATAATTGATATTTTTATGGAGTTACCCTTTTTATTTTTTTAAAGAACTGAATTTAATTGAATTGCTTTTGGGATCTTGGATCTAAAGGACATTTGATACTTTTTTGGTTGGACAGAACCTCATTTTGATTTTGTGACCTTGAACTCTGGATTATTGAGTGAAATGTCTAATGACTTTTAAATTGCTTTGATTGCTGGCTATATTCAATACAGATCGCATACAATTTTGAGTTGATTTTTGATTTGTCTTGCTGCTGCTCTACTGCTGCCATTTTATTACTAATTCAAGTTTTCATCTGATGCTTTAAATGTGCTTTCCCACCGGGCGCAGACGTCAATTCAACATCTATTCCAAGTTGGTTCAATGTCATTTCATTGAAATGTCTGCGTACTGCTTGCCATATTGCAGAAAGAGGTTAAACAATATACTGCACGGTTCCAAATTCTTGTTTTATATATCGTAAAATAAATATATATACGTATATATATCTGTCCAGGAAGGGACAGGTGATTGTTGTACATTTTACAATACAGATCACTTGGGGAATAACCTACTGAACTGTGTCCTGCTCATAAAGATACAGATTAGAAGGATGTGACCCAGCATGATATGAATTGGTTATGAAGGGAATTGTTCAGTTACTGTAAGTGCATCTGTTTACCACTGGTACATTATGGACCTCCTCCAAACTGTGTTTTGTACCCTGCTATCTAAGCAGAACTGTTGCACTATAGCTGCAGCTAAACCCACAACACCAATATAGAGTGTGACCTTACTGGCTTCCTTATCGTTACTTCATTGGAGAGGTTAAAACGCTGCTGTGCATTTGTGGAAATGGCAGTGTGGGATGAAAAGTGTGGTCCTGATATTGAAAAAGGAACGGGGTAATGCAAATGGTGCCGAGCTGTAGCAGAATACATTATTCTTAGCCACTTCATGTTGCTGTGGAAACTGTTTAAGAGTCAGTAGGTCTGTGTGTGGAGAGTGTGCAGATGAATGTGTATGTGTGTGTTTGTACACTCATGCGTGCGTGTGTGCGTGCATGTGTGTGCATGTGGTCGTGCGTGCATGCTTGTGTGCCAGTGTGTACCTGTATGTATGTGGTCGTGCGTGCATGCTTGTGTGCCAGTGTGTGTGTGTGTGTGTGTGTGTGTGTGTGTGTGTGTGTGTGTGTGTGTGTGTGTGTGTGTGTGTGTGTGTGTGTGTGTGTGTGTGTGTGTGTGTGTCAGTGCTTATGTGTGGTTATGGATAAGTATATGTTTGTGTTTTGTCAATCCATCCAAGGGTAGCACTACCCCAGAGTGATGTCTTTTGACAGGATCATTTTAAAAACAGATGAACAGACATCCAGTGAGATACACGGTGGGTGAGAGAGGGATGAAAAAGTAATGGTGATGAGAGAAGAGGGAGGCAGATTATGAGGGAGAGAGAGAGAGAAAGAGACGGGGGTGAAGGTAGTGAGGGAGTGGGATGTGGCCAGACAGAGGGTGGGAGATACAGAAAGACAGAGATAGTATAGTGATTGTGGTGTGTTTATATACATTGCTACGGGGGTGGGTATGAAACGGTCTTTGTGATGTGCAATGAATCGGCTCTATTAATGAAAGTAACGGCTACTGGGTGGACATTGTTCCAGACACACGCACGCACGATCCCAAACACGCACACACACAGTTTTCCCTCTCTTCTCCAGGCTCATGTCATTACCCATCATTACACCCCCCATTTGGCATCAGCCGGCCAGATCGATCTCGCCCGATAACTCTGTCTCACTTCGGACCGGCCTATCTATCTCTATATTTATTTCAACCTCTCTCTCTGTCTCTCTCTCGCTCCCTCTTCCTCATATCTCTTCCATATCTTTCTTTTTCCCTCCTCATCTCCAATATCTCTGACTCACGTCCTCTCATGTCTCTATCTCAATCCCTCTCATATTTCTCTATCTCACGCTCTCATTATGTATCTCTCGCCCCATTTCATTATCTCTTCTATCTTAATTGTTTATACGACACATCTCCTCCCTCTCTTAGTCCCAGTCCCTCTCATATCTATCTGTAGCTCACTACTGTCTTGTGTGGGTCTGACCTGTCCTCTGTCATATACTCTCACACAGTCATGTATCTGCTTCACACTCCCCATATCAATCTATTCTACATGCTCTCTTATATCTCTTTTAGAGTGCATTCGGAAAGTATTCAGACCCTTCACTTTTTCCATATTTTCTTATGTTACAGCCTTATTCTAAAATAAATGTTTTTTTTTCACAGAATACCCCATAATGACAAAGCAAAAAACAGGTTTTTAGAAATTTTTGCAAATGTATACAAAAATAAAAGAATAAATATCAGGTTCAAGTCCGGGCTCTGGCTGGGCCACTCAAGGACATTCAGAGACTTATCCGAAGCCACTACTGCGTTGTCTTGGCTGTGTGCTTAGGGTCGTTGTCCTGTTGGAAGGTGAACCTTCGCCCCAGTCTGAGGTTCTGAGCGCTCTGGAGCAGGATTTCATCCCAATAGCATAATGCTGCCACCACCTTGCTTCACCGTAGGGATGGTGCAAGGTTCCCTCCAGAAGTGACGCTTGGCATTCATGCCAAAGTGTTCAATCTTGGTTTCATTAGACCGGAGAATCTTGTTTCTCATGGTCTGAGAGTCCTTAAGTGCCTTTTGGCAAACTCCAAGCAGGCTATCATGTGCCTTTTACTGAGGAGTGGCCTCCATCTGAACACTCTACCATAAATGCCTGATTGGTGGAGTGTTGCAAAGATGGTTGTCCTTCTGGAAGGTTATCCCATCTCCACAGAGGAACTTTGGAGATCTGTCAGAGTGACCATCAGGTTCTTGGTCACCTCCCTGACCAAGGTCTTTCTCCCCCGATTGCTCTGTTTGGACGGGCGGCCAGATCTAGGAAGAGTCTTGGTGGTTCCAAACTTCTTCCATTTAAGAATGATGGAGGCCACTGTGTTCTTGGGTACCTTCAATGCTGTTTTGCTACCCTTCCCCAGATCTGTGCCTCGAAGCAATCCTGTCTTGGAGCTTTACGGACAATTCCTTTGGCCTCATGGCTTGGTTTTTGCTATGACATTCCCTGTCAACTGTGGTGTGTGCCTTTCCAAATCATGTCCAATCAATTGAATTTACCACAGGTGGACTCCAATCAAGTTGTAGAAACATCTCAAGGATGATCAATGGAAACAGGATGCACCTGAGCTGAACTTTGAGTCTCATAGTAAAGGGTCTAAATACTTATGTAAATTAGGTATTTCTGTGATTTATTTTTAATATATTTGCAAACATTTCTAAAAACCTGTTTTTGCTTTGTCATTATGGGGTATTGTGTGTAGATTGATGAGGAAAAGAACATATTGAATCCATTTTAGAATAAGGCTGTGACATAACGAAATGTGGAAAAAGGGAAGGGGTCTGAATACTTTCTGAATGTTCATTCTCTCTCTCTCTAGTTTTCATCTCATCCCTCTGTTTAGCTCACACTCCATATCTCTCTGTGGCATTTTGTCATAATCTCTATCTCACACTCCCTGATTTCATAAAAATCTCTCTCACTCTCCTCTCTATTTCTCTCTCACCGTAAGTCAACTCCACTTACATCTTAACCACTGATGTCACTGAAGTTTTAGGCCATCTGAACATCAACAAGACATTTTAGAAAAAACACTTATGAAAGAAAGGTTAATGAAGGTAATTGTATAAAGTACAAATAATTCGAACATAATGACCAAGTGCACACAAGGGTTACGTTAACGCTAATTAGCTATTTAAGAAAGATAATTTTGTTTTGTTTTGTTGCTTATGTTTTTAATATGTACGTCTCTGAGGACTATGCCTATGGTGGTCTAAAAGAGATCCTATTAAACGATCAACAACAATGTCTCTCCATGTCACTCTCATACCACCGTTTCACCAGTCGTTGAACTTCTCCTCTCATGACTCACCACCACTCCTCTTAAAGTCCCCTGCTCCTACCCTCCTCTCCTCCTCATCTCTTCCTCTGCCCTCTTTCTCCGGAGAAAAGAAAGATGGTCTTTGTCAGACAGTGAAGCTCAAGGCTGGGCTCAGCAGTCATTCAGGGGCAGAGTGAGCAAAAAAGGTCAGATGAGAGAGAGAAAGAGGGGGGGAGCGAGAGAGAGAGAGCAAGAGAGAGAGAGAGAGGTGGGAAGAGAGAGAGAGAGAGGACAATAGAGAGAGACAGTGACAGAGAGAGAGAGACACACTTGGGGAAGAGAGGAGAGAGAGAAAGACGAGCCAGGGAATATCATTCACACTGATCTCATTTGGAGACTCGATAACACGGTCCGAAAGAGGAAAGATCAATCTGGCCTCTCTCTCTTGGTTTAATTCTCTCTCCCTCACTGTCCCTCTGCTTATTTATGTGTCTCAATCTAACAACGCTCTTATTTGTGTATGTAGCCCATTGATTCTAATTGAATTTGGATGGAGCGGGCCCTTCAGACAATTGTCTGCAGTGAAGCCCACTGATGGATTCTGGGCTTCTCCTCCAGTCATTGCAGATTAATGGGAGGTGGAGGATATGCTGGACGGAGCAGGGCAGAGATCAATTCCTCAATAATCCCATATTTACACATCCTCATGTGGAGAGAGAGATTGAGTGAGGGAGAGGAGAGGAGAGGAAAGAAGCGGAGGGAAGGGGAGAGGGGAGGAGAAGAGAGGAGGGGAGAGGAGGGGCAGTAACTACTAATGAGCATCATGAGCACCAATATCTCTAATGTAAAGCCTTATTTCTAACGCTTCCCCTGGGAAGAAGTAGAGGGGCGAGAGATGAGTAAGATGTAATACTAATGATACAGTGGCTATCATAAGTATTCACCCCCCCTTTGGATTTTTTCACATTTTGTTGCATTATGAAGCGGGATTTAAATACATTTAATTGTGATTTTTTTTGGTCACTGATCTACACAAAATACTACACATTTTTACAAATGAATACAAATCAAATACCTAAAATATAGTTGTTGCATAATTATTCACGCCTTTGTTTAGGCAAGCCTAAATTAGTTCAGGAGTAAAACTTCAAAAAATCACATAATAAGTTACATGGACTCACTCTGTGTGAAATAATAGTGGTTCACATGATTTTTGAATGACTACCCCTTCCTCTGTCCCTCATACATACAGCATCTGTAAGGTCCCTCAGTCAAGTATTGAATTTCAAGCACATATTCAACTACAAAAACCAGAGAGCTTTTCGAAAGCCTCATAAAGAAGGGCAGTGATTGGTAGATGGGTAACAATAACAAATCGGACATTGCATATCTCTTTGAGCATGGTCAAGTTAATAATGATGCTGTGAATTTATGTATTAAACCACCCAGACACATGTAAGATACAGTCATCCTTCTGAACTGAGCTGCAGGGCATTTGGGATTTTAAAACAGCTACTGAGTTCAATAGCTGATGGGAGAAAACTGAAGCTGGATCAACAACATTGTAGTGACTCCACAATAATGACCTAAATTACAGTGAAAATAGGAATACAAATATTCAGAATCCTACATCCTGTTTGCAACAAGGCACTAAAGTAATACTGCAAAAGAAAAACAATGCAAAGGAATACACTTTTTGGCCTAAATACAAAATCTTATGTTTGGAGCAAATCCAACACAACACGCCACTGCCTCCTTATTTTCAAGCATGGTGGTGGTTGCATCATGGTATGGGTATGCTTGACATCAGCAAAGACAGGGGTAAAAAGGATAAAAATAAATGAGATGGAGCTAAGCACAGACAAAATCCTAGAGGATTTTACACCAGACACTGCTTTACACCAGACACTGCTTTACACCAGACACTGCTTTACACCAGACACTGCTTTACACCAGACACTCGGAGAGGAATTCACCTTTCAGCAGGACAATAACCTACAACACAGGCCAGATCTACACTGGAGTTGCATACCAAGAAGACAGTGAATTTTCCTGAGGGGCCAACTTACACTTTTGACTTAAATCTACTTGAAAATCTAAGGCAAGACTTTAAAATTGCTATCTAGCCATGATCCCCAACACCTTGACAGATCTTGAATAATTCTTGAAAGAATAATAGACAAATGTTGCACAATACAGGTGTGCAAAGCTCTCAGAGACTTACCTAATAAGACTCACAGCTGTAATCGCTGCCAAAGGTGTTTCTAACATGTGTTGACTCGGGGGTGAATACTTATCTAATCAAGGTCCATTAGTGCTTTATGTGTAATTCATAAATGTTCTTCCACTTTGGCATTACAGAGTATTTTGTTCATTAAAAATGACTATTAGATCTATTTTAATCCCACTCTGTAACACAATGAAATGTGAAGAAATCCAAGGGGAGTGGAGACTTAGGCACTTATGATAATACTTATGATAATACTTATGATAATACTTATGATACTTATGATACTTCTTAACAGTAACTACTCTCCAACTAACATGAAACTGTAGTGACATGACTTTGGCTATTAAAGGTATCCTTTCCTGGAATGCTGCTCTGAAGTGTCTTGACAGTACATTCGGTTTGACACATCGTGCTTGCAAGGTCAGTGTTGTGACACTAGAGCCTGAGGAGGTTGCTAGGCATGTTGTTCTGTCATGTGGATCATCACGATTCTCTCCTCTCATGTCAAAACACTGTTGAATCATCATATCACATTCGCCAGGAGTGATGTCATGTAGATAAAGTAGCCCCTGCATATGCCAACTCCATTACCAGCTAGTGAGATAGATACGGCCCTGTCGTTGCTATTGGCTATGTCTGAAATGGCACCCTATTCACTATGTAGTGCATTACTTTTGACCTGGGCCGTTGCCATTGGCTGTGTCTCAAATGGCATCATTTTTCCTATGTAGTGCAGTACTCTTGATCAGGGTCCACCATTGTCTGCATCTTAAATGGCACCCTATTCCCTGTATGTAGTGTATGTAGTGCACAACTTTTGACCAGGGCTCTATGTAGGGAATAGGCTGCCGTTTGAGACGCAGACATTGTCTCCTGGCCAGATCTTCTCTTCTGTAGTGTGTGTGAAGCAGCAGTGTCCCTGGCGCACAGCTCTAAGCTCCTGACTGACTCCCTGCAGGCTAACTCCACTGACTGGAGATCAGGCCATATCAGTATGTGTGAGAGGTACAGCGGGATCTGAGCACCGGATCCTATTTCAGCTGATCCAGCACACAGAGAGGTGGCTGCTGCCAACAACTCTCTCTTTCACAAAGTTTGTGTAGTTTGTGTGTGTGTGGGGGGGGTGGTGGGGGGGGGGGGGGCAGTGCGTGTGAGAGAGAGAGAGAGAGAGAGAGAGAGAGAGAGAGAGAGAGAGAGTGAGAGAGAGAGAGAGTGAGAGAGTGAGTGAGAGAGTGAGTGAGTGAGTGAGTGAGTGAGTGAGTGAGTGAGTGAGTGAGTGAGTGAGTGAGTGAGTGAGTGAGTGAGTGAGTGAGTGAGTGAGTGAGTGAGTGAGTGAGTGAGTGAGTGAGTGAGATGGAGCATTTGTTTGCCCTGCTCACTCAGATGTGTTAGTGTGGGCGTGCATTAACATCTATGTGGGCCGTGAGATGGATGAATATGCAAAACTGTTCGAACAAAGGCTGGTAACTCCGGAACTGCAAAACAAAAGACAATACCTTTCTTTGACTCTGGTGCAAACTAAGCACACTGTTTTGTTACTGTTTGGTCTGGCTTGAGCAGTTGGCAGACTCGACTCTAAACCCCAGTGAGGGGCTTCTCTGGAAACCACAATGAAACGGGCGCTGAAGGCAAAGTTGCTTACGTTCATTCCACTCTCTATTCTCTTTCCCTTGTGTAGGAGCTCTCACCTCAGTCTTTTCACTTCAGTGAGATAAGGGGAAAGAGGGTGAGTGCTTAAGCTTAACCAAGACACCCAATACACTACAATGCAGTGGCAGGCCTCCTAAATACCATACCTCTCACATTTGACAAGTCAGTCAAGTGTCATGGAAGATCAGCGTAAAAAAATGTGAAGGTTATTTCCGATTGAGCCGACATAGTATGCAGCGTTTACCGGGAATGCCTTTAAATTTCTATCAAGATATAAGGTGGATACTTCTACGATATGGATTGAATCTAGCCCTTAGTCTTTTTTCTCGCTGGTTACAAGGACAGACTTGCCTTTTGACATGGCAGGAATCAATCATTCAGCGAGAAATAAAGATGCTGTTATATTCCAACGGAGCAGACCACTAAAATACCTATGTGCACGTGGAATTAGGCCTGAACATGTTTGATTTGATCTGTTTATTTGTTAAAATGTGGGCCGATGTCCGGCCATCATAAGAGAATGGAAGTTATAATGTAGTTTTGAGTTGGCTGATTGGCTGACAGCAGATTAGTCTGGGGCACACCTTTCATCTGATAGGACCACTGCCAAATTTTTCAAACACGTCTGGTAAATTATCGGGGTGCCGTAGAGCGCCCGGGAGCCCAAAAAACGATCAATCGCAATTGGGAGAAGTGCTAACATGTTGAGGGCTGAGACTTAACGTTTTCCCCAAAATGTCATCTATTTGTCTGTGATTTGAGAAATGCTCGTCAGGCGCCTGCAGACAGGGCAAAAATGGTGTAATGTCTAGCCGCCCTTACGGCCGTTGCTTATTATGGTGATACAAGTACTTCTCTCTGAGTGATTCCTTTCCTCCTTCTCTTGACTGGAGCCTTCTGTGATTCTCATAACTCTCAGAGGTAATATCAAGAGATGTATTGTATTTCATGTATGTATGCGTTGGATATTTACCATACATGTGGAATGAGGATAATGTGGAGGCAGGTGTGACTTGGGAACACATGTTAAGCATCTTCTGTTCTTTTACTTTCCAGAAGGATTATAGTGCCGGAAGCAACAAGCCCAACTCAATGCATCCACGTTTTCTTGGAAAGTGAAGAGTGTTTATTGAAATTGAAATGATAATTCATCTGTGTATGAGCATGCTCCATCTGAGCTCCTGTCTGAGCAGTGCAGTCTGTTCCATAGAGCTCCACCTACTGGTGGAATACCAGAGGGCAGAAGCCCAAACCCTGGGTTGTATACATTGGTGCACACCACAGCAAAATGTAGCAAAAACGTTTTTGAATAGAAAATGTCATATTGGACAAGTTCAGGAATATGACCCTGGTTCACTTCCATAGGTTAGCATGTTGGCCACATCATAAACACACTCAGAGACTGCAGAGGAAGTTCAGTGGAAATCAGTGTGATGCTGCCATACCCACACTACAACCACCTCATACAAGGATTTCACTCCTTCAATGGAGGTTTGAGAGGGGAGAAAAACCCTTGATTTGTTTCCATTTCTGTGTGAGTTTTCCGTTGAGTGTGTGTGTTCATTTGTGTGCATGCCAGCGTGCAAATGAGTTTGTATACATGCATGTATTTTTGGGAATATGAGTGTGTGTCAAAGTGTGTATCTTTTGTTTCCGCTATGGGGGTGAGGAAGGTTGTTGGCAGTAAAGGGATTAGAAAAGTGAGATTTTGAACTTCTTCATGTTAACAGTCAGTTTGATCAATGTCTGCAGCAGCTCCAGCTAGCTGGAGGGCAATGTGAGCCACTGATAGATGAATTCCTGTGTGTGAGCCATGGACGGATGTGTAGGTGTGTAGTGATGTAGTGAGGGAGCATGTTTTTGTGTGTGTGTGTGCATACTGTATGTGTGTGTCCCTCCTAGTGTGTGAGTTTTCACTGCAGTAGCTGCATATCTGCCAGCTAGTGTGTGGGCTGTGCAGCTGGTCAAATCACACATCCAAAGCCCTCTAATTAGTATCTTCTTACTTACAGGGCTTACAACGGAAAACTAACGAAGACACGTCAGGCGCCCATCAGCCAGTCCCTGGTCAAAGGTAGTGCACCGTACAGGGAATAGGGGGCCATTTGGGACTCCACAGCCGTGTGCAGGAAGGCTTTTAAAGTGCCAACGATCGGATTAAAGCGACTCTTTTAATGCTCCACTGCTGATGTTCAGATAAGTGTTCTAGTGGACTGATCAGAAAAACACTAAAAGCTCTTTTTCATTACGCCTCATTGTAACTGGATTATTGTTCCTTCTGATTTGGAGGACATCATGGAGGACATCATGGAGGACATCATGGAGGGTGCAGCTAGAGACTGTCTCTGCCTTGATGTTCCTCTGCCTCCACAGCCAGACTGTCTCTGCCTTGATGTTCCTCTGCCTCCACAGCCAGAGACTGTCTCTGCCTTGATGTTCCTCTGCCTCCACAGCTAGAGACTGTCTCTGCCTTGATGTTCCTCTGCCTCCACAGCCAGAGACTGTCTCTGCCTTGATGTTCCTCTGCCTCCACAGCCAGACTGTCTCTGCCTTGATGTTCCTCTGCCTCCACAGCTAGAGACTGTCTCTGCCTTGATGTTCCTCTGCCTCCACAGCCAGACTGTCTCTGCCTTGATGTTCCTCTGCCTCCACAGCCAGACTGTCTCTGCCTTGATGTTCCTCTGCCTCCACAGCCAGACTGTCTCTGCCTTGATGTTCCTCTGCCTCCACAGCTAGAGACTGTCTCTGCCTTGATGTTCCTCTGCCTCCACAGCCAGACTGTCTCTGCCTTGATGTTCCTCTGCCTCCACAGCCAGACTGTCTCTGCCTTGATGTTCCTCTGCCTCCACAGCCAGACTGTCTCTGCCTTGATGTTCCTCTGCCTCCACAGCTAGAGACTGTCTCTGCCTTGATGTTCCTCTGCCTCCACAGCCAGACTGTCTCTGCCTTGATGTTCCTCTGCCTCCACAGCCAGAGACTGTCTCTGCCTTGATGTTCCTCTGCCTCCACAGCTAGAGACTGTCTCTGCCTTGATGTTCCTCTGCCTCCACAGCCAGAGACTGTCTCTGCCTTGATGTTCCTCTGCCTCCACAGCCAGACTGTCTCTGCCTTGATGTTCCTCTGCCTCCACAGCCAGAGACTGTCTCTGCCTTGATGTTCCTCTGCCTCCACAGCTAGAGACTGTCTCTGCCTTGCGGTTCCTCTGCCTCCACAGCCAGAGACTCTCTCTGCCTTGATGTTCCTCTGCCTCCACAGCTAGAGACTGTCTCTGCCTTGCGGTTCCTCTGCCTCCACAGCCAGAGACTGTCTCTGCCGTGATGTTTCTCTGCCTCCACAGCTAGAGACTGTCTCTGCCTTGCGGTTCCTCTGCCTCCACAGCCAGAGACTGTCTCTGCCTTGTGGTTCCTCTGCCTCCACAGCCATTGAGACACAAAATAATGATGCTGGGGATAAAAGGCTATGACGACACAGCACCGACAGAAAGTGTCAGCTTGATAAATTGGCGGCGAGAGAGATTTCTGTTTTTTGATTTCAGTGAAATTATTACGAGTGTATGTGTGTGTGTGTGTTTACTGAAGGGAAAGGCAGGTAGAACATGAAAGGCTTTCCTCTCATCATCTCCATGCAGTGTGTTGGCAGAGTGTCAGGACAGGAGAGTGATTGATGAAGTGCTGTCTATCCTAGTGGCCAGTGCTGTTCTGTGGTGATGCAGAGGCTAGAGCGGTGGACTGGAGAATGAGATTACGTTCATATTGGACAAACACTACAGCTATAACCCTGTACGGTATTAACACAGTGAGCATAAAGTTTGCATTCAGTTACCATAACATAAAGGTAATTCTTCAGAGTATTCAAAGCAATATGCTTTAAACAGTACTATGCTAATATGCTAATATAGTGAAGCCCAATGGCAAAATAAAGTACCATATGCCATAAATGCCTGAACGCTTAATTATTTTGAGGCTCAGAATCACTGGTCCGGGAGCTGTGTGTTAAGGAATTTCAATCAGTAAAAACACTGGCCCTTAATCCATCCCTTTATATGCAGAGTGACCACTGGGAGCCCTATCTCCATTCTCCATCAGTAGGTGACCTTTACCAGGGCCTATACCTGTAAAGCCTTTTCCCTTCCTGGGGGCTCAGGGGGACATGTGTGGGGGGCGGCTATAACAGCTCTCCTCTATGGGATCAATAGCTCTGTCTAAAGCTGTTTGCAGACACACCTTTGGTGCCCGAGGTGGCCTTGGATACACAGAGATAAACTGAGAGAGCACTGGAGGCTAAGTTAGTATCTCTCTCTACCCCCCTCCTCTCTTCTCTCTCTCCTCCATACTCTATCCTCTCCCCTTCTCCCCGTGACTAGGTTCACGTTAGCAGGGAGGGGCAGACTTGTTAATATTTTCATGATCCAAGACAATATTTTCATGACTTAACCCTTTTCAGGTGGAGGGAGACAATGGGGCGAAGCAGCCAATCTGCTGTGTGCTGAGGCAGCACAACGTGCCAGGGAGGAGGGCTCCATGTATATTTACTAACTCTCCTCTTCATCCATCCCAAGCCAGTGTGCGTTGGCTCCACCTGTCTGTCAGTGTCCTCTCTCATTCCCTCTCCACTCTCTCTCCTGCTGCCAGTAACAGTGCCCCAGTTCACTAGATGTGTGCATGTTTAAAAGGCTACAACTCTCCTCCTCTCCTCTATTTGTCTGCCCTTTCTCCTGTCCTCTCCTCCAGCTGTCCCTGGCCTTTCTCCTGTCCTCTCCTCCAGCTGTCCCTGGCCTTTCTCCTGTCCTCTCCTCCAGCTGTCCCTGCCCTTTCTCCTGTCCTCTCCTCCAGCTGTCCCTGGCCTTTCTCCTGTCCTCTCCTCCAGCTGTCCCTGGCCTTTCTCCTGTCCTCTCCTCCAGCTGTCCCTGGCCTTTCTCCTGTCCTCTCCTCCAGCTGTCCCTGGCCTTTCTCCTGTCCTCTCCTCCAGCTGTCCCTGCCCTTTCTCCTGTCCTCTCCTCCAGCTGTCCCTGGCCTTTCTCCTGTCCTCTCCTCCAGCTGTCCCTGCCCTTTCTCCTGTCCTCTCCTCTATTTGTCTGCCCTTTCTCCTGTCCTCTCCTCCAGCTGTCCCTGCCCTTTCTCCTGTCCTCTCCTCCAGCTGTCCCTGGCCTTTCTCCTGTCCTCTCCTCTATTTGTCTGCCCTTTCTCCTGTCCTCTCCTCCAGCTGTCCCTGCCCTTTCTCCTGTCCTCTCCTCCAGCTGTCCCTGGCCTTTCTCCTGTCCCCTCCTCCAGCTGTCCCTGGCCTTTCTCCTGTCCTCTCCTCCAGCTGTCCCTGCCCTTTCTCCTGTCCTCTCCTCCAGCTGTCCCTGGCCTTTCTCCTGTCCTCTCCTCCAGCTGTCCCTGGCCTTTCTCCTGTCCTCTCCTCTATTTGTCTGCCCTTTCTCCTGTCCTCTCCTCCAGCTGTCCCTGGCCTTTCATTGCTGATCCTTCCCCTCTCTCTCTCACCCTCTCTCGCTATCTCTCTATCTATCTCCCTGTCTCTCTGTCTCTCACTCGCTCTCCCTCCCCACCTGTGTTGTGTTGTCTCTCTCTCCTCTCTGGTCTCTCCTCTCTGCTCTGCTGTGTGTTTGTGTCTCTCCCAGCAAGCTGCTGAGGGTAATTTGAGCCTGTGTTGGTGGTGGTTTCTTGGGGCTTTGATACCCAGGCAGGGAGGCTGGGAGGACTGCTGTGTTTGGACACTCTACTGAGAGACAGCCAGGAGAACGTGGTGTTGGTGTTGACGTCACCAAAGCCGCAAGGATCAGTAACACCTTGTTAGAAAACTGTGGAAGTGCAAATGAGTAAAGGAGAGACTAGCTCGGAGAGGAGTGATTGTAGCTTTATCCGCATAGACAGTCGACAGAGTCGACAATGATGTCCCCTCTCTGCTGAGCACCGTGTTTGCCTTTGCACTGAAGTCCATTTGCACCTGACATGGAGAGAGAAAAAATAGTTTTTTTCTGTTTGAATCCATGTGTGTTGTGGGTATTTCTATGTGTTTGTGTGTGTATGTGCGTACATGCATACGCATGAATGTGTGTGTACTTTTGTTTGTTTGTTTGAGAGCGTTTGTGTGAATCGGTGCAGGAGTGCATGTAAGTGTATTGTGTGTGTACAGGTGCAGATGGAGAGTGTGTGTTGAGGGACACACAGTTTAGTTGGAGTAAAGTAAACAGTAGGTGTGTGGCTGGTAGAGAGGCAGTTTTAATATGTTTGTCTGTCTCTCCCAGTCGGACTCCCCTCCCTCCCTCCCTCCCTCCCTCCCTCCCTCCCCTCCTCTCTCTTCTTCCATCCCTCCCCTCCCTCATTCAGCTCAGAGACAGCACTAATGCCATTAACTGTGGGACAGATCTGTTCCATGTCTGCAGGCCTGCCAGTCTGCTGGTCTGCCCTGAGACCACATTACCCCTCTAATCCCATCCTCCCATCCTCCTCTCCTCCTCCTCCTCCTCTTCCACGCCAGAGACAGGAAGAGGCGGCGTGGCGGGGAGAAAAATCTAATAAATAAATGAGAGGATGCAGCAGGAAAATAATATATAAATTAAGTTCTCAGTTCTCGTAAATCATTCTGCGAACTTCCAGTAGACAGGAGGGGCGGTGCTTAGCACAGGAAGAGAGACGCGAGGAGTGGAGAGAAATAGAACAGAGGGAGAGAGAGAGAGGAGAGAGAATAGAGGGAGAAGCGTTTCCGTTCCACCCTCAGCCCGGGCCGGGCTCTCGAGACTTGGCGGCAAGGTGTTTTTAATTGATTTTTGATTAGACAGACATGGGAAGGGAGGAGGGGTTGTGGAGTCCATTAGCATGTGGGGGATGAGAGGATGAGAGGTGAGGGAGGAAAAGAGAGGTACAGTAGAGAGCAAGAGATACAGAGAGAGAGAGCTGTATGTAAGACAAATATACAGTAGTTTGTGAGGGGAGCGAGTGACTAGAGAAGAATGAGTGCAGTAACATAACATTTGACATGCACCGCTTGGACAGACAGATCAACTCTCTGTTTTATTCAAACTCTTCCACGGCTTAATTGACTCAATTATTTGTCTTAATTAGTCACAATTACCCTGGAGTTCAAGGTACTCATTGACTGATGAGAAAGGCAGGAACATGTTCTTCTCTCTGGATACGCTCTTGATACAGACACACACACACTCACACACACACACTTACAGTGTGTGCACACATTAAACGCACGTGTCGCACATTGAACGCATGCATGCACACATGGACACACACGTTGCACATTGCATGCACTCGCACGCACACACTCACACACATTCAAACAAACATAAACACACACACACACACACACAGCTGCACAGATGTGCTTGTATACAAATAGAGGAATAGAGACCCACATCAAACAGTCATACACATGCAGAGGGGTGAATTCATATTTAATTAGGAGAAAACACACTGAGTGATTCCCATAAGTATGTATTATGCAGTCTCTCACACTGATGTCCACACAGAAGCATTGGCACAGCCACTCTCAGGGATTGATGTGCTTAGACTCACACATAACGAGTATTCAGGCCAATATAACAAAAAACGCAGCTTAGTTTTATGTCATTGAGACCTGAAATTCCTCAGGTCAGGTTTTGATGGGAGGGAATCAGTGGAACACATGTTGGGAAATTGTTTCTATCGGTGAAAAATGTGATTTCCACCTGGAGCAAAACTTTGTTCGTGTGAAGCTGATCCCTGTTCTCATAAGTCTTCACGTCTCCAGAAACCCAACTCATGATCATCTGGTCAGTGGAACTGGTCCCAACTCACTTAAACACAGAAGCAGTCTTGCCAACGCCGACACATTCACACACTCCCTCACTCCACTCCCACAAACACTCCCTACCTCCCTCCCTCCAAGGCACAAGAGGAGCATACTAATTTCCAAAGTGCAGATGGGACCAAGTTTCCTCACAGAAGTGGAAAAGGCCAAAGGATGAGCGGAGGAGCGGAGAACCGCAGTAATGGAGTGATGATGACTGCAGTGGGTAGAGGCTATAGGAGTGGTGGTGGGGGTAGCTAACTACTCAAAGACTTGGAGAACTCGCTTGCTCACGAAGAGGCTATAGGAGTGGTGGTGGTGGGGTTAGCTAGCTACTCAAAGATTTGGGGAACTCGCTCGCTCACTAAGAGGCTATAGGAGTGGTGGTGGTGGGGTTAGCTAGATACTCAAAGATTTGGGGAACTCGCTCGCTCACTAAGAGGCTATAGGAGTGGTGGTGGTGGGGGTAGCTAGCTACTCAAAGACTTGGGGAACTCGCTCTCTCACTAAGAGGCTATAGGAGTGGTGGTGGGGGTAGCTAGCTACTTAATAACTTGGGGAACTTGCTCTCTCACTAAGAGGATATAGGAGTGGTGGTGGTGGGGGTAGCTAGCTACTCAAAGACTTGGGGAACTCGCTCTCTCACTAAGAGGCTATAGGAGTGGTGGTGGGGGTAGCTAGCTACTTAATAACTTGGGGAACTTGCTCTCTCACTAAGAGGATATAGAAGTGGTGGTGGTGGGGGTAGCTAGCTAGGTACTCAGGGACTTAGGGAACTCACTCTCTCACAACTGTACCTTATGACTAATTGGTAAATTAGTGAAACCTATTTCAAGCCGCCTCGTCTAAAGCTTTGGGGGACACCTCCAGCTCATTACCTGCTCCTAGTCTGGGCAGGAGAGGCTGTTGTGAAAAAATAAAGGAAATTATACAATTGGTCAGGTGAGGATGGCAATTAAGCATGTGCTTTACTTCACAAGCCAGAGGAAATAACCCTCATATAAGCATCATTTACCTGCAGCTCTCTAGTGCCTGTCTTTGACTCACCACTGATCCCGGCCAAGATGAGTAGAGCTTTGAAAGGAGAGTGAGAGATGGAGAGAGAGAGGGGCTGTGTGTGTGTCTGAGTGTTACGTGTGTGTGCATACCTACAGTCTGTGTGTGTGTCTACACATAGTGGTGTTGTTAGTGTTCATGAATGATTAAAACACTGTATGTTCCGTTGTGTATGCATATCTCTGTGCTATAGGTGTGTTTAACCAGTGAAACCTGCTCCCTATCACACAGCTTAAAGATTTCCCTGCAGTGTTCCGCTCTTAAGAACCCTGTAAGCCAACTAATCTCCTCAAATACATACTGTGAGGCTATGGAAGAACACACATCTGGGTAAGGACAGTGTTAGTGATATATTAAGAAGGTGTAGGAGGGTCTACACTATGGAAGTTTATAATACGGTCATGTACTGTGGAGAACATGTTAGTCATGCTTCAAGTGTGGAGTAGATAGGTCCATGTCACCTGACCTTGGTTGTACTCAAAGACAGTCAAGGTCTGAAAATAAGTTATTATGAATATTTTTGCTCTAAGCGATATCTCCCTCTTTCTCTATCTCTCACATTCTTATCCCTCCATCATTCTCCTAATCCTCCTCCATCATTCTCCTAGTCCTCCCTCCATCATTCTCCTAGTTCTCCCTCCATCATTCTCCTAGTTCTCCCTCCATCATTCTCCTAGTTCTCCCTCCATCATTCTCCTAGTCCTCCCTCCATCATTCTCCTAGTTCTCCCTCCATCATTCTCCTAGTCCTCCCTCCATCATTCTCCTAGTTCTCCCTCCATCATTCTCCTAGTTCTCCCTCCATCATTCTCCTAGTCCTCCCTCCATCATTCTCCTAGTCCTCCCTCCATCATTCTCCTAGTCCTCCCTCCATCATTCTCCTGGTTCTCCCTCCATCATTCTCCTAGTTCTCCCTCCATCATTCTCCTAGGTCTCCCTCCATCATTCTCCTAGTTCTCCCTCCATCATTCTCCTAGGTCTCCCTCCATCATTCTCCTAGTTCTCCCTCCATCATTCTCCTAGGTCTCCCTCCATCATTCTCCTAGTTCTCCCTCCATCATTCTCCCAGTTCTCCCTCCGTCATTCTCCTAGTCCTCCCTCCATCATTCTAGTTCTCCCTCCATCAATCTCCTAGTCTTCCCTCCATCATTCTCCTAGTTCTCCCTCCATCATTCTCCTAGTTCTCCCTCCATCATTCTCCTAGTTCTGCCTCCATCATTTTAGTTCTCCCTCCATCATTCTCCTAGTCCTCCCTCCATCATTCTCCTAGTCCTCCCTCCATCATTCTCCTAGTCCTCCCTCCATCATTCTCCTTGTCTTCCCTCCATCATTCTCCCAGTTCTCCCTCCATCATTCTCCTAGTCCTCCCTCCATCATTCTAGTTCTCCCTCCATCATTCTCCTAGTCCTCCCTCCATCATTCTAGTTCTCCCTCCATCATTCTCCTAGTCCTCCCTCCATCATTCTCCTAGTCCTCCCTCCATCATTCTCCTAGTTCTCCCTCCATTATTCTCCTAGTTTTCCCTCCATCATTCTCCTAGTTCTCCCTCCATCATTCTCCTAGTTCTCCCTCCATCATTCTCCTAGTTCTGCCTCCATCATTTTAGTTCTCCCTCCATCATTCTCCTAGTCCTCCCTCCATCATTCTCCTGGTTCTCCCTCCATCATTCTCCTGGTTCTCCCTCCATCATTCTAGTTCTTCCTCCATCATTCTCCTAGTCCTCCCTCCATCATTCTCCTAGTTCTCCCTCAATCATTCTCCTAGTCCTCCCTCCATCATTCTCCTAGTTCTGCCTCCATCATTCTCCTAGTTCTGCCTCCATCATTCTCCTACTCCTCCCTCCATAATTCTCCTAGTTCTCCCTCCATCATTCTCCTAGTTCTCCCTCCATCATTCTCCTAGTCCTCCCTCCATCATTCTCCTAGTCCTCCCTCCACCATTCTCCTAGTCCTCCCTCCATCATTCTCCTGGTTCTCCCTCCATCATTCTCCTAGTTCTCCCTCCATCATTCTCCTAGGTCTCCCTCCATCATTCTCCTAGTTCTCCCTCCATCATTCTCCTAGGTCTCCCTCCATCATTCTCCTAGTTCTCCCTCCATCATTCTCCTAGGTCTCCCTCCATCATTCTCCTAGTTCTCCCTCCATCATTCTCCCAGTTCTCCCTCCGTCATTCTCCTAGTCCTCCCTCCATCATTCTAGTTCTCCCTCCATCAATCTTCTAGTCTTCCCTCCATCATTCTCCTAGTTCTCCCTCCATCATTCTCCTAGTTCTCCCTCCATCATTCTCCTAGTTCTGCCTCCATCATTTTAGTTCTCCCTCCATCATTCTCCTAGTCCTCCCTCCATCATTCTCCTAGTCCTCCCTCCATCATTCTCCTAGTCCTCCCTCCATCATTCTCCTTGTCTTCCCTCCATCATTCTCCCAGTTCTCCCTCCGTCATTCTCCTAGTCCTCCCTCCATCATTCTAGTTCTCCCTCCATCATTCTCCTAGTCCTCCCTCCATCATTCTAGTTCTCCCTCCATCATTCTCCTAGTCCTCCCTCCATCATTCTCCTAGTCCTCCCTCCATCATTCTCCTAGTTCTCCCTCCATTATTCTCCTAGTTTTCCCTCCATCATTCTCCTAGTTCTCCCTCCATCATTCTCCTAGTTCTCCCTCCATCATTCTCCTAGTTCTGCCTCCATCATTTTAGTTCTCCCTCCATCATTCTCCTAGTCCTCCCTCCATCATTCTCCTGGTTCTCCCTCCATCATTCTCCTGGTTCTCCCTCCATCATTCTAGTTCTTCCTCCATCATTCTCCTAGTCCTCCCTCCATCATTCTCCTAGTTCTCCCTCAATCATTCTCCTAGTCCTCCCTCCATCATTCTCCTAGTTCTGCCTCCATCATTCTCCTAGTTCTGCCTCCATCATTCTCCTAGTTCTCTCTCCATCATATTCTCCTAGTCCTCCCTCCATCATTCTCCTAGTCCTCCCTCCATCATTCTAGTTCTCCCTCCATCATTCTCCTAGTCCTCCCTCCATCATTCTCCTAGTACTCCCTCCATCATTCTCCTAGTCCTCCCTCCATCATTCTCCTAGTCCTCCCCCATCATTCTCCTAGTTCTCCCTCCATTTCTCCTATTCCTCGCTCCATCATTCTCCTAGTTCTCCCTCCATCATTCTCATAGTCCTCCCTCCATCATTCTCATAGTCCTCCCTCCATCATTCTAGTTCTCCCTCCATCATTCTCCTAGTCCTCCCCCATCATTCTCCTAGTTCTCCCTCCATCATTCTCCTAGTTCTCCCTCCATCATTCTCCTAGTCCTCCCTCCATCATTCTCCTAGTCCTCCCTCCATCATTCTCCTAGTCCTCCCTCCATCATTATAGTTCTCCCTCCATCAATCTCCTAGTCTTCCCTCCATCATTCTCCTAGTTCTCCCTCCATCATTCTCCTAGTTCTCCCTCCATCATTCTCCTAGTTCTGCCTCCATCATTTTAGTTCTCCCTCCATCATTCTCCTAGGTCTCCCTCCATCATTCTCCTAGTTCTCCCTCCATCATTCTCCTAGGTCTCCCTCCATCATTCTCCTAGTTCTCCCTCCATCATTCTCCCAGTTCTCCCTCCGTCATTCTCCTAGTCCTCCCTCCATCATTCTAGTTCTCCCTCCATCAATCTTCTAGTCTTCCCTCCATCATTCTCCTAGTTCTCCCTCCATCATTCTCCTAGTTCTCCCTCCATCATTCTCCTAGTTCTGCCTCCATCATTTTAGTTTTCCCTCCATCATTCTCCTAGTCCTCCCTCCATCATTCTCCTAGTCCTCCCTCCATCATTCTCCTAGTCCTCCCTCCATCATTCTCCTTGTCTTCCCTCCATCATTCTCCCAGTTCTCCCTCCGTCATTCTCCTAGTCCTCCCTCCATCATTCTAGTTCTCCCTCCATCATTCTCCTAGTCCTCCCTCCATCATTCTAGTTCTCCCTCCATCATTCTCCTAGTCCTCCCTCCATCATTCTCCTAGTCCTCCCTCCATCATTCTCCTAGTTCTCCCTCCATTATTCTCCTAGTTTTCCCTCCATCATTCTCCTAGTTCTCCCTCCATCATTCTCCTAGTTCTCCCTCCATCATTCTCCTAGTTCTGCCTCCATCATTTTAGTTCTCCCTCCATCATTCTCCTAGTCCTCCCTCCATCATTCTCCTGGTTCTCCCTCCATCATTCTCCTGGTTCTCCCTCCATCATTCTAGTTCTTCCTCCATCATTCTCCTAGTCCTCCCTCCATCATTCTCCTAGTTCTCCCTCAATCATTCTCCTAGTCCTCCCTCCATCATTCTCCTAGTTCTGCCTCCATCATTCTCCTAGTTCTGCCTCCATCATTCTCCTAGTTCTCTCTCCATCATATTCTCCTAGTCCTCCCTCCATCATTCTCCTAGTCCTCCCTCCATCATTCTAGTTCTCCCTCCATCATTCTCCTAGTCCTCCCTCCATCATTCTCCTAGTACTCCCTCCATCATTCTCCTAGTCCTCCCTCCATCATTCTCCTAGTCCTCCCTCCATCATTCTCCTAGTTCTCCCTCCATTTCTCCTATTCCTCGCTCCATCATTCTCCTAGTTCTCCCTCCATCATTCTCATAGTCCTCCCTCCATCATTCTCATAGTCCTCCCTCCATCATTCTAGTTCTCCCTCCATCATTCTCCTAGTCCTCCCCCATCATTCTCCTAGTTCTCCCTCCATCATTCTCCTAGTTCTCCCTCCATCATTCTCCTAGTCCTCCCTCCATCATTCTCCTAGTCCTCCCTCCATCATTCTCCTAGTCCTCCCTCCATCATTCTCCTGGTTCTCCCTCCATCATTCTCCTAGTTCTCCCTCCATCATTCTCCTAGTTCTCCCTCCATCATTCTCCTAGTTCTCCCTCCATCATTCTCCTAGTTCTCCCTCCATCATTCTCCTAGTTCTCCCTCCATCATTCTCCTAGTTCTCCCTCCATCATTCTCCTAGTTCTCCCTGCATCATTCTCCCAGTTCTCCCTCCGTCATTCTCCTAGTCCTCCCTCCATCATTCTAGTTCTCCCTCCATCAATCTCCTAGTCTCCCTCCATCATTCTCCTAGTTCTCCCTCCATCATTCTCCTAGTTCTCCCTCCATCATTCTCCTAGTTCTGCCTCCATCATTTTAGTTCTCCCTCCATCATTCTCCTAGTCCTCCCTCCATCATTCTCCTAGTCCTCCCTCCATCATTCTCCTGGTTCTCCCTCCATCATTCTCCTAGTTCTCCCTCCATCATTCTCCTAGTCCTCCCTCCATCATTCTCCTTGTCTTCCCTCCATCATTCTCCCAGTTCTCCCTCCGTCATTCTCCTAGTCCTCCCTCCATCATTCTAGTTCTCCCTCCATCATTCTCCTAGTCCTCCCTCCATCATTCTAGTTCTCCCTCCATCATTCTCCTAGTCCTCCCTCCATCATTCTCCTAGTTCTCCCTCCATCATTCTTCTAGTTTTCCCTCCATCAATCTCCTAGTCTTCCCTCCATCATTCTCCTAGTTCTCCCTCCATCATTCTCCTGGTTCTCCCTCCATCATTCTCCTAGTTCTCCATCCATCATTCTCCTAGTTTTACCTCCATCAATCTCCTAGTCTTCCCTCCATCATTCTCCTAGTTCTCCCTCCATCATTCTCCTAGTTCTCCCTCCAACATTCTCCTAGTTCTGCCTCCATCATTTTAGTTCTCCCTCCATCATTCTCCTAGTCCTCCCTCCATCATTCTCCTAGTCCTCCCTCCATCATTCTAGTTCTCCCTCCATCATTCTCCTAGTCCTCCCTCCATCATTCTAGTTCTCCCTCCATCATTCTCCAAGTCCTCCCTCCATCATTCTCCTAGTCCTCCCTCCATCATTCTCCTAGTTCTCCCTCCATTATTCTCCTAGTTTTCCCTCCATCATTCTCCTAGTTCTCCCTCCATCATTCTCCTAGTTCTCCCTCCATCATTCTCCTAGTTCTGCCTCCATCATTTTAGTTCTCCCTCCATCATTCTCCTAGTCCTCCCTCCATCATTCTCCTGGTTCTCCCTCCATCATTCTCCTGGTTCTCCCTCCATCATTCTAGTTCTTCCTCCATCATTCTCCTAGTCCTCCCTCCATCATTCTCCTAGTTCTCCCTCAATCATTCTCCTAGTCCTCCCTCCATCATTCTCCTAGTTCTGCCTCCATCATTCTCCTAGTTCTGCCTCCATCATTCTCCTACTCCTCCCTCCATAATTCTCCTAGTTCTCCCTCCATCATTCTCCTAGTTCTCCCTCCATCATTCTCCTAGTCCTCCCTCCATCATTCTCCTAGTCCTCCCTCCACCATTCTCCTAGTCCTCCCTCCATCATTCTCCTGGTTCTCCCTCCATCATTCTCCTAGTTCTCCCTCCATCATTCTCCTAGGTCTCCCTCCATCATTCTCCTAGTTCTCCCTCCATCATTCTCCTAGGTCTCCCTCCATCATTCTCCTAGTTCTCCCTCCATCATTCTCCTAGGTCTCCCTCCATCATTCTCCTAGTTCTCCCTCCATCATTCTCCCAGTTCTCCCTCCGTCATTCTCCTAGTCCTCCCTCCATCATTCTAGTTCTCCCTCCATCAATCTTCTAGTCTTCCCTCCATCATTCTCCTAGTTCTCCCTCCATCATTCTCCTAGTTCTCCCTCCATCATTCTCCTAGTTCTGCCTCCATCATTTTAGTTCTCCCTCCATCATTCTCCTAGTCCTCCCTCCATCATTCTCCTAGTCCTCCCTCCATCATTCTCCTAGTCCTCCCTCCATCATTCTCCTTGTCTTCCCTCCATCATTCTCCCAGTTCTCCCTCCGTCATTCTCCTAGTCCTCCCTCCATCATTCTAGTTCTCCCTCCATCATTCTCCTAGTCCTCCCTCCATCATTCTAGTTCTCCCTCCATCATTCTCCTAGTCCTCCCTCCATCATTCTCCTAGTCCTCCCTCCATCATTCTCCTAGTTCTCCCTCCATTATTCTCCTAGTTTTCCCTCCATCATTCTCCTAGTTCTCCCTCCATCATTCTCCTAGTTCTCCCTCCATCATTCTCCTAGTTCTGCCTCCATCATTTTAGTTCTCCCTCCATCATTCTCCTAGTCCTCCCTCCATCATTCTCCTGGTTCTCCCTCCATCATTCTCCTGGTTCTCCCTCCATCATTCTAGTTCTTCCTCCATCATTCTCCTAGTCCTCCCTCCATCATTCTCCTAGTTCTCCCTCAATCATTCTCCTAGTCCTCCCTCCATCATTCTCCTAGTTCTGCCTCCATCATTCTCCTAGTTCTGCCTCCATCATTCTCCTAGTTCTCTCTCCATCATATTCTCCTAGTCCTCCCTCCATCATTCTCCTAGTCCTCCCTCCATCATTCTAGTTCTCCCTCCATCATTCTCCTAGTCCTCCCTCCATCATTCTCCTAGTACTCCCTCCATCATTCTCCTAGTCCTCCCTCCATCATTCTCCTAGTCCTCCCCCATCATTCTCCTAGTTCTCCCTCCATTTCTCCTATTCCTCGCTCCATCATTCTCCTAGTTCTCCCTCCATCATTCTCATAGTCCTCCCTCCATCATTCTCATAGTCCTCCCTCCATCATTCTAGTTCTCCCTCCATCATTCTCCTAGTCCTCCCCCATCATTCTCCTAGTTCTCCCTCCATCATTCTCCTAGTTCTCCCTCCATCATTCTCCTAGTCCTCCCTCCATCATTCTCCTAGGTCTCCCTCCATCATTCTCCTAGGTCTCCCTCCATCATTCTCCTAGTTCTCCCTCCATCATTCTCCTAGTTCTCCCTCCATCATTCTCCTAGGTCTCCCTCCATCATTCTCCTAGTTCTCCCTCCATCATTCTCCTAGGTCTCCCTCCATCATTCTCCTAGTTCTCCCTCCATCATTCTCCTAGGTCTCCCTCCATCATTCTCCTAGGTCTCCCTCCATCATTCTCCTAGTTCTCCCTCCATCATTCTCCTAGGTCTCCCTCCATCATTCTCCTAGTTCTCCCTGCATCATTCTCCCAGTCCTCCCTCCATCATTCTCCTAGTCCTCCCTCCATCATTCTCCTGGTTCTCCCTCCATCATTCTCCTAGTTCTCCCTCCATCATTCTCCTAGGTCTCCCTCCATCATTCTCCTAGTCCTCCCTCCATCATTCTCCTTGTCTTCCCTCCATCATTCTCCCAGTTCTCCCTCCGTCATTCTCCTAGTCCTCCCTCCATCATTCTAGTTCTCCCTCCATCATTCTCCTAGTCCTCCCTCCATCATTCTAGTTCTCCCTCCATCATTCTCCTAGTCCTCCCTCCATCATTCTCCTAGTTCTCCCTCCATCATTCTTCTAGTTTTCCCTCCATCAATCTCCTAGTCTTCCCTCCATCATTCTCCTAGTTCTCCCTCCATCATTCTCCTGGTTCTCCCTCCATCATTCTCCTAGTTCTCCCTCCATCATTCTCCTAGTTTTACCTCCATCAATCTCCTAGTCTTCCCTCCATCATTCTCCTAGTTCTCCCTCCATCATTCTCCTAGTTCTCCCTCCAACATTCTCCTAGTTCTGCCTCCATCATTTTAGTTCTCCCTCCATCATTCTCCTAGTCCTCCCTCCATCATTCTCCTAGTCCTCCCTCCATCATTCTCCTGGTTCTCCCTCCATCATTCTCCTAGTTCTGCCTCCATCATTCTCCTAGGTCTCCCTCCATCATTCTCCTAGTTCTCCCTCCATCATTCTCCTTGTCTTCCCTCCATCATTCTCCCAGTTCTCCCTCTGTCATTCTCCTAGTCCTCCCTCCATCATTCTAGTTCTCCCTCCATCATTCTCCTAGTCCTCCCTCCATCATTCTAGTTCTCCCTCCATCATTCTCCTAGTCCTCCCTCCATCATTCTCCTAGTCCTCCATCCATCATTCTAGTTCTCCCTCCATCATTCTCCTAGTCCTCCCTCCATCATTCTAGTTCTCCCTCCATCATTCTCCTAGTCCTCCCTCCATCATTCTCCTAGTCCTCCCTCCATCATTCTCTTAGTTCTCCCTCCATCATTCTCCTAGTTTTCCCTCCATCATTCTCCTAGTTCTCCCTCCATCATTCTCCTAGTTCTCCCTCCATCATTCTCCTAGTTCTGCCTCCATCATTTTAGTTCTCCCTCCATCATTCTCCTAGTCCTCCCTCCATCATTCTCCTAGTCCTCAATCCATCATTCTCCTGGTTCTCCCTCCATCATTCTCCTGGTTCTCCATCCATCATTCTAGTTCTTCCTCCATCATTCTCCTAGTTCTCCCTCCATCATTCTCCTAGTCCTCCCTCCATCATTCTCCTAGTTCTGCCTCCATCATTCTCCTAGTTCTGCCTCCATCATTCTCCTAGTTCTCTCTCCATCATATTCTCCTAGTCCTCCCTCCATCATTCTCCTAGTCCTCCCTCCATCATTCTAGTTCTCCCTCCATCATTCTCCTAGTCCTCCCTCCATCATTCTCCTAGTACTCCCTCCATCATTCTCCTAGTCCTCCCTCCATCATTCTCCTAGTCCTCCCCCATCATTCTCCTAGTTCTCCCTCCATCATTCTCCTATTCCTCGCTCCATCATTCTCCTAGTTCTCCCTCCATCATTCTCCCAGTCCCCCCTCCATCATTCTCCTAGTCCTCCCTCCATCATTCTCATAGTCCTCCCTCCATCATTCTAGTTCTCCCTCCATCATTCTCCTATTCCTCGCTCCATCATTCTCCTAGTTCTCCCTCCATCATTCTCCTATTCCTCGCTCCATCATTCTCCTAGTCCTCCCTCCATCATTTTAGTTCTCCCTCCATCATTCTCCTAGTCCTCCCTCCACCATTCTCCTAGTCCTCTCTCCATCATTCTCCTGGTTCTCCCTCCATCATTCTCCTAGTTCTCCCTCCATCATTCTCCTAGTCCCCCCTCCATCATTCTCCTAGTCCTCCCTCCATCATTCACCTAGTCCTCCCTCCATCATTCTCCTAGTTCTGCCTCCATCATTTTAGTTCTCCCTCCATCATTCTCCTAGTCCTCCCTCCATCATTCTCCTAGTCCTCCCTCCATCATTCTCCTGGTTCTCCCTCCATCATTCTCCTTGTCTTCCCTCCATCATTCTCCTAGTTCTCCCTCCATCATTCTCCTGGTTCTCCCTCCATCATTCTCCTTGTCTTCCCTCCATCATTCTCCTAGTTCTCCCTCCATCATTCTCCCAGTTCTCCCTCCGTCATTCTCCTAGTCCTCCCTCCATCATTCTAGTTCTCCCTCCATCATTCTCCTAGTCCTCCCTCCATCATTCTCCTAGTTTTCCCTCCATCAATCTCCTAGTCTTCCCTCCATCATTCTCCTAGTTCTCCCTCCATCATTCTCCTAGTTCTCCCTCCATCATTCTCCTAGTTCTGCCTCCGTCATTTTAGTTCTCCCTCCATCATTCTCCTAGTCCTCCCTCCATCCTTCTCCTAGTCCTCCCTCCATCATTCTCCTAGTTCTCCCTCCATCATTCTCCTAGTCCTCCCTCCATCATTCTCCTAGTTCTGCCTCCATCATTTTAGTTCTCCCTCCGTCATTCTCCTAGTCCTCCCTCCATCATTCTAGTTCTCCCTCCATCATTCTCCTAGTCCTCCCTCCATCATTCTAGTTCTCCCTCCATCATTCTCCTAGTTCTGCCTCCATAATTTTAGTTCTCCCTCCATCATTCTCCTAGTCCTCCCTCCATCATTCTCCTAGTCCTCCCTCCATCATTCTCCTAGTTCTCCCTCCATCATTCTCCTAGTTCTCCCTCCATCATTATCCTAGTCCTCCCTCCATCATTCTCCTAGTTCTCCCTCCATCATTCTCCTAGTCCTCCCTCCATCATTCTCCTAGTTCTCCCTCCATCATTTTAGTTCTCCCTCCGTCATTCTCCTAGTCCTCCCTCCATCATTCTAGTTCTCCCTCCATCATTCTCCTAGTCCTCCCTCCATCATTCTAGTTCTCCCTCCATCATTCTCCTAGTCCTCCCTCCATCATTCTCCTAGTTCTCCCTCCATCATTCTTCTAGTTTTCCCTCCATCAATCTCCTAGTCTTCCCTCCATCATTCTCCTAGTTCTCCCTCCATCATTCTCCTGGTTCTCCCTCCATCATTCTCCTAGTCCTCCCTCCATCATTCTCCTAGTCCTCCCTCCATCATTCTCCTAGTCCTCCCTCCATCATTCTCCTAGTCCTCCCTCCATCATTCTCCTAGTTCTCCCTCCATCATTCTCCTAGTTCTCCCTCCATCATTCTCCTAGTTCTCCCTCCATCATTCTAGTTCTTCCTCCATCCATCTCCTAGTCCTCCCTCCATCATTATCCTAGTCCTCCCTCCATCATTTTCCTAGTCCTCCCTCCATCATTCTCCTAGTTCTCTTCCCTCCCCTCCTCCTATATCTCCTTATTAACACCACTTCATCTTGATCCTTTCTTCATGATGACCTCCTTTTTCCCTCATCCTCCTCTCCTCCTGTCTCTTCCTCCTCTCCTGGTCTAATCTTCCTCCTCTCCTCCTGTCTCTTCCTCTCCTCCTGTCTCTTTCTCTCCTCCTGTCTCCTCCTCTCTTCCTGGTCTCCTCCTCTACACCTGTCTCCTCCTCTCCTCCTGGTCTCGACCTCTCTTCCTGGTCTCCTCCTCTCCTCCAGGTCTCCTCCTCTCTTCCTGGTCTCCTCCTATCCTCCTGGTCTTCTCCTCTCTTCCATGTCTCCTCCTCTCCTCCTGTTGATGTCTCCTCCTCTCCTCCTGTCTCCTCCTCTCCTCCTGTCTCCTTCTCTCCTCCTGGTCTCCTCCTCTCCTCCTGTCTTCTCCTCTTCTCCATTAGATGACCATCTCCACAAGGAGACCATTGATCTCTCACTAAAAACCTCCTCGCTCTCCCTAACTCCCCCTTCCTGCCCCCCTCCCCAACCAATTTGCCAGACAGTAAAACGAATATTGTCTTTAATCAGATGCAATTAGGGCTGTAAGTTAAGATCTCCTCCCAATTAAAACTCATTAAGTCCATAATATAATTAGAAGAGAGCTGGGTAACTGGTGCTGCTCATCATGGAGCGAGGCGGCGGGAACATGTGGGTGTTGTTGTGTTGTCACCGCCGGCAACACTACTATTGTAACGGCTGTCGTCGGTGGAAGGAGAGGACCAAAGCGCAGCGTGGTTAGTGTTCATCTTAATTTAATAATAAATCAAAAAACAGAACACTTCAAAATACAAAACAACAAAAGTGAAAACCGAAACAGTTCTATCTGGTGCAGACACACAAAGACTGAAGACAACCACCCACAAAACACAATAGAACACAGGCTACCTAAATATGGTTCCCAATCAGAGACAATGACTAACACCTGCCTCTGATTGAGAACCATATCAGGCCAAATGGGAAACCCCACATAGAAACAGAAAACATAGATCATACCCACCCAACTCACGCCCTGACCACACTAAAACAAAGAAAATACAAAAGAACTATGGTCAGAACGTGACAACTATCCAATAACAGTGACCCCGTGAAGGGATGTGGGTATACAACAGTGGCTCAGACTACAGTTAAATCCAGTTAATATTTGTATTTTATTTTTTTACCCCTTTTTCTCCCCAGTTGGTAGTTACAGTCTTGTCCCATCGCTGCAACTCCCGTACGGACTCGGGAGAGGTGAATATCGAGAGCCATGCGTCCTCTGAAACACGACCCTGCCAAGCCACACTGCTTCTTGACACAATGCTCGCTTTACCCAGAAGCCAGCCGCACCAATGTGTCGAGGGAAACACCGTACACCTGGTGACCGTGTGCTCGCCACAGGAGTCACTAGAGCATGATGGGCCGGGTTGGCCTTGTTAACCCCCTGTTAACTCCAGTTAAAGGATAAGTTGTCTTTTTTGCAACCAAATCTCTATATTTGATGTAAATGGAATTTCATAGAAAGGTCCAGGCACCTTTTTTTGTGATTTCACATATTTTTGATAAACTTACCCGAAACAGTAAATAACTTCCTTATCCTCGTTGTGTAGTACGTTGTGTAGTACGTTGTGTAGTATGCGGGGCCCCGGAAAAACATGAACAAAAACACACAAATACGTCCTTTTAGAAACGGCAACGCTCTCAGTATAGTGTTGCAGGTCTTTAGATGATGTACACATGAAATTGTGTCATAACACTCCATAACACTGTCCATTCTACAGGTAACTGTCAAAATAAAGGAAACACTTGAGTAAATGAGGGATAAAAAGTATTTTGAAAGCATGGGGTGCTTCCACACAGGAAGTTCGAGACACTTGTAGAATCTATGCCAAGGCACATTGAAGCTGTTCTGGCAGCTCGTGGGGCCCAACACCCTACTACAACGCTTTATGTTAGTGTTTCCTTTATTTTAGCAGATAATTGTAGCAGCAGGCTACAAGTAGAATGGAACAGCTGGATAGGGGAAATGGCTCTAGTAACGCAAAAGGGAGTATAACATTATGGATAAAGTTTGGAATTACACATTTTCATGTGTACAACATCTAAAACCCTCTTAGGCCTCACTCCCCCCTATCTCAGATATCTACTGCAGCCCTCATTCTCCACATACAACACCCGTTCTGCCAGTCACATTGTGTTAAAGGTCCCCAAAGCACACACATCCCTGGGTCGCTCCTCTTTTCAGTTCGATGCAGCTAGCGACTGGAACGAGCTGCAACAAACACTCAAACTGGACAGTTTTTTCTCAATCTCTTCATTCCAAGACTCAATCATGGACACTCTTACTGACAGTTGTGGCTGCTTTGTGTGATGCATTGTTGTCTCTACCTTCTTGACCTTTGTGCTGTTGACTTTGCCCAATAATGTTTGCACCGTGTTTTTGTGTGCACACTATGTTGTTGTCATGTTGTGTTGCTACCATGCTGTGTTGTCATGTGTTGCCGCCTTGTTATGTTGTTGTTTTAGGTCTCTCTTTATGTAGTGTTGTGTCTCTCTTGTTGTGATGTGTGTTTTGTCCTATATTTATATTGCATTAATTTATTTTTTTAATCCCAGGCCCCCGTCCCCACAGGAGGCCTTTTGCCTTTTGGTAGGCCGTCATTGTAAATAAGAATTTGTTCTCAACTGACTTGCTTAGTTAAATAAAGAATAAAACATCTAAAAGCCTGCATCACTATATTGAGAGCGTTTCCGTTTCTAAAAGTATTTGGGTGTTTTTGGAGCCTTTGATCATGTTTATTTAGGGCCCAAAAAACGACACAACTTACTGCACAACGTACCGCACAACGTACCACACAACGTACTACACAACATACTAAACAACGTACTGCACAACTTACCACACAACGTACCGCACAACGTACTGCACAACGTACTACACAACGTACTGCACAACGTACTACACAACGTACTGCACAACGTACTACACAACATACTACACAACGTACTGCACAACGTACTACACAACGTACTGCACAACGTACTACACAACATACTACACAACGTACTGCACAACGTACTACACAGCGCACTACACAACGTACTACACAACGTACTGCACAACGTACTACACAACGTACTGCACAACGTACTACACAACATACTACACAACGTACTGCACAACGTACTGCACAACGTACTACACAACGTACTGCACAACGTACTACACAACATACTAAACAACGTACTGCACAACTTACCACACAACGTACTGCACAACGTACTACACAGCGCACTACACAACGTACTACACAACGTACTGCACAACGTACTACACAACGTACTACACAACGTACTACACAACGTACTACACAACTTACCACACAACGTACTACACAACATACTAAACAACGTACTGCACAACTTACCACACAACGTACTACACAACGTACTACACAACGTACTAAACAACGTACTGCACAACGTACCACACAACGTACTACACAACGTACCACACAACGTACCGCACAACGTACTACACAACGTACCACACAACGTACCACACAACGTACCACACAACATACTGCACAACATACTACACAACGTACCACACAACGTACTGCACAACGTACTGCACAATGTACTGCACAACGTACCGCACAACTTACCACACAACGTACTACACAACGTACTACACAACGTACTACACAACGTACTGCACAACGTACTGCACAATGTACTGCACAACGTACCGCACAACTTACCACACAACGTACTACACAACGTACTACACAACATACTAAACAACGTACTAAACAACGTACCACACAACGTACTGCACAACGTACTACACAACGTACCACACAACGTACCACACAACGTACTGCACAACATACTACACAACGTACCACACAACGTACTGCACAACGTACTACACAACGTACCACACAACGTACCACACAACGTACTGCACAACATACTAAACAACGTACTGCACAACGTACTACACAACATACTACACAACTTACCACACAACGTACCACACAACGTACTACACAACATACTACACAACTTACCACACAACGTACCACACAACGTACTGCACAACATACTAAACAACGTACCACACAACGTACCACACAACGTACTGCACAACATACTACACAACGTACCACACAACGTACTGCACAACGTACTACACAACGTACCACACAACGTACCACACAACGTACTGCACAACATACTAAACAACGTACTGCACAACGTACTGCACAACGTACTACACAACTTACCACACAACGTACCACACAACGTACTGCACAACGTACTACACAACGTACCACACAACGTACCACACAACGTACTACACAACATACTAAACAACGTACTAAACAACGTACTGCACAACGTACTACACAACGTACTGCACAACGTACTGCACAACGTACTGCACAACGTACCGCACAACGTACCACACAACGTACTACACAACGTACTAAACAACGTACTACACAACGTACCGCACAACTTACCGCACAACGTACTGCACAACGTACTACACAACGTACTACACAACGTACTGCACAACGTACTACACAACGTACTGCACAACGTACTACACAACGTACTACACAACGTACCGCACAACGTACCACACAACGTACTGCACAACGTACTGCACAATGTACTGCACAACGTACCGCACAACGTACCACACAACGTACCACACAACGTACCACACAACGTACTACACAACATACTAAACAACGTACTAAACAACGTACTGCACAACGTACTACACAACGTACTGCACAACGTACTGCACAACGTACTGCACAACGTACCGCACAACGTACCACACAACGTACTACACAACGTACTAAACAACGTACTACACAACGTACCGCACAACTTACCACACAACGTACTGCACAACGTACTACACAACGTACTACACAACGTACTGCACAACGTACTACACAACGTACTGCACAACGTACTACACAACGTACTACACAACGTACCGCACAACGTACCACACAACGTACCGCACAACGTACTGCACAATGTACTGCACAACGTACCGCACAACTTACCACACAACGTACTACACAACGTACTACACAACGTACTACACAACGTACTGCACAACGTACTGCACAATGTACTGCACAACGTACCGCACAACTTACCACACAACGTACTACACAACGTACTACACAACGTACTACACAACTTACTGCACAACGTACTGCACAACGTACCGCACAACTTACCACACAACGTACTACACAACATACTAAACAACGTACTAAACAACGTACTGCACAACGTACCACACAACGTACTACACAACGTACTACACAACGTACTACACAACATACTAAACAACGTACTACACAACGTACTACACAACATACTACACAACGTACTGCACAACGTACTGCACAACGTACTACACAACGTACTGCACAACGTACTACACAACGTACTACACAACGTACTGCACAACGTACTACACAACGTACTACACAACATACTAAACAACGTACTACACAACGTACTACACAACATACTAAACAACGTACTACACAACGTACTACACAACATACTACACAACGTACTGCACAACGTACTGCACAACGTACTACACAACGTACTGCACAACGTACTACACAACGTACCGCACAACGTACCACACAACTTACCACACAACGTACTACACAACATACTAAACAACGTACCACACAACGTACTACACAACTTACCACACAACGTACTACACAACATACTAAACAACGTACTAAACAACGTACCACACAACGTACTACACAACTTACCACACAACGTACTACACAACATACTACACAACGTACCACACAACGTACCACACAACGTACTACACAACATACTAAACAACGTACTACACAACGTACTGCACAACGTACTACACAACGTACTGCACAACGTACTACACAACGTACTACACAACGTACTACACAACGTACTACACAACGTACTGCACAACGTACTACACAACGTACTACACAACGTACTACACAACGTACTACACAACGTACTACACAACGTACTACACAACGTACTGCACAACGTACTACACAACGTACTACACAACGTACTGCACAACGTACTACACAACGTACCGCACAACGTACCGCACAACGTACCACACAACGTACTACACAACGTACTACACAACGTACTGCACAACGTACTACACAACGTACTGCACAACGTACTACACAACGTACTACACAACGTACTGCACAACGTACTGCACAACGTACCGCACAACGTACCACACAACGTACCGCACAACGTACCGCACAACGTACCACACAACGTACCACACAACGTACTGTGAAAAATACTAAAAAATACAACTTTAATCCTCTAAACTCCCCCTTATAACAGTATACCTACAGTATACCTACTATAACCCTGCACTGCATTGCCTGCATTTCTGTCAACTTCTATCAACGACTTTCCTAATAATATACAAAGGACGTATGCATCCTGTTAGTGCTACTGTTAGGTTGTCCTGTATGTTCGTGACATGTACATACACACCGAAAGAGACTCACCCCGTTGGAATGTATCAACAGAGTAAATAGTTTACCAAGAAATATGAAGTTAGTTCAGGGCTTATATTTAATTGATCCTCCTGTAGCCATGTTGATGTAGTTACATTGTTTGCATAACTACTGCTAATGCACACTTTCCTGTGTAAAAACAGCTATGTAGGTTTTGACTGAGGCTCAAGTATGGCTGGTGCTACAGGCTTGTCCCTAGCATATGGAGCTATCCATGGTGCTGAAGCTGAGTTAGATGGAAAGATACTTATTCTGAAGGACAGTGTTTAGTCAATAGAGCTCTCCATGGTTCTGAAAGGTTATTCACCATGTTTGGTCCTCGTTGCTGAAGACTCCACTTATTAAAGCCTTGAGCCTGAATGCATCAAGTCAGACACAGACTGAAGTTTACCTTAGAAAATCATTCAGCATTACAAAGCTGTTAACTGTATTGTGCCCTTCAGCACATTGCCTTACCATGAATAACTGAAAGCATATAAGGCTGTATTCTTTCTATTTAAAAATCCTCCTTCCTAAAGTCATTTACATTACAGCATATTTTATCAATAGAGAGGAATGTTATGTGGTGGTGTGATATAATGTGGGTTACGAAACCGTTTCAAACACCACCTTCAGTATATCAATACAGACACCAACTATTTAGATGGGGGCTGTGGAATGTCTGAGTGTCACAGCCAATCAGGGATAATTACCAGAGGCGCTTGAGTTTCTCTCCTGCCTTCTAATTGGTTCTCGCTGTCAATCAACAAGTTGTTTCAGTTCACAATTGAACTGCAGAGAGACGATACAAGTCAGGCCAGTGGGATAATTGAGAGTAATTGAGTGAATTGGAGCTTGGAGAAGTTGGCTTAATCGGCACTCACACAATCTGTAGCATTGTAGAAAGGAACAATGTGAACAGAGAGAGGAGTCAGATCTTAATAATAATGAACAAAACACAGCCTTTCATTTCTCCTCTCCACCCCGGAGGAAATGTCTCTTCATCTTATCTGAATGATCGTCCTGTGTGCTGCATGTCTCCATTTCATGTGTATGGGAGAGGCACCTTTGATCTCTACATCCTCAGCTCTGCTAGCTACACCAGCCTTGGGGCTAACGCAATTACATGGCCCAAGTCTTAGGGGCCCCAGGTGAAACAGAGGAGAGGTGTGTGCGTGTGTGTGTGTGTGTGTGTGTGTGTGTGTGTGTGTGTGTGTGCGTGCGTGCGTGCGTGCGTGCGTGCGTGCGTGCGTGCGTGCGTGCGTGCGTGCGTGCGTGTGTGTGTGTGTGTGCGCAGGGCCGTCCCTAGGGCAAAACATTTTAAGGGCCCTCTTCTTGGCGGCATAGAGAAAAATGTTAGTTTTAAAGCTAATTTCCTGAATTTCTACACATTTTGCCATGGGGAGTAGAGAAAATGTTGCAGTTTTAAAGCAACCTTTCTGCAAGTTTACACATTTTGCCATGGGGTAGAGAGAAGTTTCATTCAATTCTACTCATTTTGCCAATTTATCCAGAGCAATTAGGCTGCCTTGCTCAAGGGCACAACGACAGATGTTTTAACCTAGTCTGCACAGGGATTCGAACCAGCAACCTTTCAGTTACTGGCCCAATGCTATTAACCGCTAGGGCGCCCCTGGAGGTCAGGGTCACTGGGCACAAGCCCTGTAGTAATCATTCAGACATGATTACTACAAGTTTAGATAGCTGGCTAGACTTTTTAACCAGTCTAAAAATTGTTAGCTGACATGGCTAATTGAGTGACAGTCAGTAACTGACATAACAATAGAAAAACTGCTGATACACAACCACATTTTAATATTGCACTTTGTGTATTCTACTATTCTAACTCTCAACAGTAAGTTGAGACCCCGACTCAGTTCCTAAAAATATTTATATACACTGCCGGTCAAGTCCTCAACTGGCAGCTTCAGTAAATAGTTCCCGCAAAACACCAGTCTCAATGTCAACAGTGAAGAGGCGACTCTGGGATTCTTCTGTCTGGTGTCTGTGTTATTTTGCCCATCTTAATCTTTTATTTTTACTGGCCAGTCTGAGATATGGCTTTTTCTTTTCAGCTCTGCCTAGAAGGCCAGCATCCCAGAGTCGCCTCTTCACTGTTGATGTTGAGACTGGTGTTTTGCAGGTACTATTTAATGAAGCTGCCAGTTGAGGACTTGTGAGGCACCTGTTTCTCAAACTAGACACTCTAATGTACTTGTCCTCTTGCTCAGTTGTGCACCATGGCCTCCCACTCCTCCTTCTATTCTGGTTAGAGCCAGTTTGCACTATTCTGTAAAGGGAGAAGTACACAACGTTGTACGAGATATTCAGTTTCTTGGCAATTTCTCGCATGGAATAGCCTTCATTTCTCAGAACAAGAATAGACTGAAGAGTTTCAGAAGAAAGTTCTTTGTTTCTGGCCATTGTGAGCCTGTAATCGAACCCACAAATGCTGATGCTCCAGATACTCAACTAGACTAAAGTAGTCCAGTTTTATTGCTTCTTTAATTAGAACAACAGTTTTCAGCTGTTCTAACATATTTGCAAAAGGGTTTTCTAATGATCAATTAGCCTTTTAAAATGATAAACTTGGATTAGCTAACACAACGTGCCATTGGAACACAGCGATGGTTGCTGATAATGGGCCTCTGTACACCTATGTAGATATTCCATAAAAAATCGGCCATTTCCAGCTACAATAGGAATTTACTTAATAATGTCTACACTGTATTTCTGATCAATTTGGTGTTATTTTAATGGACAAAAATGTAATTTTCTTTCAAAAACAAGGACATTTCTAAGTGACCCCAAACTTTTGAATGGTAGTGTATATACTGTATGTCATTTTTTGGTCGAGGCCACCTAGTGGCTGGGGGCCCTAAGCAACCACTTATGTCTGGAGCCGGCCCTGTGTGTGTGTGTGACTGTGTGCGCTTGCATACAGTATATAATCACTCTTGTAGGTACAGTATGTCTATTTGGCTGTGGGTGTGTATGTGAGAGAGAGAGTGTGTGAGTATAGAATGTGTGTGTCCATACTTCATGGTTTGTGGGTCTTGCTTGTGGCAGCACGGGAGGTGGGGGTGTATTTGTCGTGGTGGGTGTGGGTGGGTAAAGCATGTGTGCATACATGCATGTTATTTAGTTTGCGTCTGTTCAAACTTGCTTCATTTATTGACTACATGTGTGTGGGTAGCCACCGGTGCTGTGTACCATTGAAATTGTGGAATAATCCATATGGTTACCTAACTAAGTGTATGTGTACTTTTCTGTGTTTGCAACACAAGTACATAATGCCTTATGTACCTCTTTCTTACAGTCACATGACTAGTGGCCTCATGGGTGGAATGTTATTCATATTTTTTATAATTTCTACAACAAAACATGAAAATCTGGTGTTTCTATGTCAAACAGTTTTGTTATATTTCAGTCTTCTGTGATGTGTATAAAGCGTAATTTGGGGATTCAAACTCAAAATATAATACATTTCAGCTCTATATCTGACATGGTACAGGTGTCTTCTTTTTTTAAGCCCATAACCATGTGTGTGAGGTGTATACTTTTGTTTCATAGTAGATTTGTTTAAGACCACCAAGAAACACTGTGTGGGCCTGATTTAGCCCACTGCAGTAAAAGGTTATAGCAGTGTAAGTGTTTCCATTTGTTTACAATACAGAGGCAGCACATGTAAGACAGGGGCAGGAAGACGGACCCTCAATTTGGTTTCTCATCATCTCCCCCTCCCTCGCCCTTTCTCTCATACTCTCCCCATCCTCAAGAGCTACTTACCTTCCACCACTTTGAAAAAAAGGAAAACATTTCACTGTGCAATTTACATTTCCATATGCTGCCAGTGGCGCCAGGGAGAGTGGATAATTGGGCTAAATGTGGTGACGGTGAGAGAGGGATAGAGAGAAGGCCATCTGAAAAAAAGAGCCATTACTGGGTGGTTTGCTTTCCCCCCTCCACCACTCGTCATTTTACCATCCTGTTCTCAACCACTTGTGCAGCTGAAATGTACCTTAGCCTCCCTCGTTCTCTCTCTCTCTTTCACTCCCTCAGTCTCACTCTCTACTTCACTCCCCCAGCGCACACCTCCCTATACCCGCTCTCTCTCTATCTCTCCCTCCCTCTCTGTCTCCCTCCCTCTCTGTCTCTCCCTCTCTCTAACTCTCCCTCCCTCTCTGTATCTCCCTCTCTTTATCCCTCTCTCTCACACTCCCTTTCTGTCTCTCCCTCTCTCTAACTATCCCTCCCTCTCTGTATCTCCCTCTCTTTATCCCTCTCTCTCACACTCCCTTTCTGTCTCTCCCTCTCTCTATCCGTCCCTCTATCTCTCCCTCCAGCTCTCTATCCCTCTCTGGCACTCCCTTTCTCTATCCCTCTCTGTCTCTCCCGGGTGCTGGCCATCTTAATCTTTTATTTTTATTGGCCAGTCTGAGATATGGCTTTTTCTTTGTATCTCTGCCTAGAAGACCAGCATCCCGGAGTCACCTCTTCACTGTAGACGTTGAGACTGGTGTTTTGCGGGTGCTATTTAATGAAGCTGCCAGTTGAGGACTTGTGAGAAGCCTGTTTCTCAAACTAGACAATCTAATGTACTTGTCCTCTTGCTCAGTTGTGGGGGCCTCCCACCGGGGCCTCCCACTCCTCCTTCTATTCTGGTTAGAGCAAGTTTGCGCTGTTCTGTGAAGGGAGTAGTACACAGCGCTGTACGAGATCTTAAGTTTCTTAGCAATTTCTCGCATGGAATAGACTTCATTTCTCAGAACACGAGTTTCAGAAGAAAGTTCTTTGTTTCTGGCCATTGTGAGCCTGTAATCGAACCTACAAATGCTGGTGCTCCAGATACTCAACTAGACTAAAGGCCAGTTTTATTGCTTATTTTAGCAGTACAACAGTTTTCAGCTGGGCTAACATAATTGCAAAAGGGGTTTCTAATGATCAATTAGCTAACACAATGTGTCATTGGAACACAGGAGTGATGGTTGCTGATAATGGGCCTCTGTACGTCTATGTAGATATCCATTAAAACTGCTTTTCTTTTCTTTCAAAAACAAGGACATTTCTAACTGACCCCAAACTTTTGAATGGTAGTGTATATATATAATTTTTTGGTCGAGTCCACCTAGTGGCTGGGGGCCCTAAGCAACCACTTATGTCTGGAGCCGGCCTTGTGTGTGTTTGTGACTGTGTGTGCTTGCATACAGTATATAATCTCCCTCTCTCTATCTCTCCCTCCCTCTCTTTCTCTCCCTCCCTCTCTATCTCTCCCTCCCTCTCTCTCGCCCTCCCTCTCTCTATTCCTCTCTGTCTCTCCCTCTATCTATCCATCTCTGTCTCTTCCTCTCTATCTCCCTCCCTCTCTCTATTCCTCTCTGTCTCTCCTTCTCCTCTCTCTATCCCTCCCTCTCTGTCTTTCCCTCTCTCTCTATCCCTCCCTCTCTGTCTCTCCCTTTCTCTTTCCCTCCCTCCCTCTCTGTCTCTCCCTCTCTCTTTCCCTCCCTCCCTCTCTGTCCCTCCCTCTCTGTCTCTCCCTCCCCCTCTGTCTTTCCCTCTCTCACTCTATCCCTCTCTATCTCTCCCTCACTCTCTCTCTATCCCTCCATCTGTCTCTCCCTCTCTCTATCCCTCCCTCTGTTTCTCCCTCCCTCTCTGTCTCTCCCTCTCTCTATCCCTCTCTGTCTCTCCCTCATCCATATTCATCCAGCGTCTCTTCCTCTCCCCATGTCACCCACAGCATGGCGTTAATACACCAATTAGCCCTGAGAAGAGATAATGGACTATTTCATATTGCAATGGAGAGAGAGAGAGAGAGAGAGAGAGAGAGAGAGAGAGAGAGAGGGAGAGAGAGAGAGATGGGTCTCTCTTTATGGACGTGGCCTGTGAAAACGCTGCAACGTAGTATCGTTTGTTGTGAAGATCCAGCCAATGGACGGTAGGTGCGCGATGAGAAAAGAGCATCAGCGGTCACGGGGGTGTGGGATGAAAGGTGTGGGTGTTACACCAACACTTTGGTGGTTAATGAAACCATAAGCCTGTTTGGCTTTGTCCTGCTGCTCACAGTGGTGGTCTAGCCTTTCACAGCCCATTCAAATACCACGCACTTGTTCCCTACAAAGAAGTAGCCTCAGTAATTATATCTAAGCTAAAACTTGTCTCACCCTCTTTATTTACCTCGGGGAGAGATTCAAATGTCAGCTCTGATTGATGTGAACAAGTAATACAGAACTATTCATAATGCAGTGGTTTTTGGGGGATGAAAATGACAACGTGACATAAAACGTTTTAACAATTTAACAAGTGTTGCTGTTCATCTAATCTTGAAAAACTAATAACCAGACAGAAAACAGCATACAAAACAAGAAAATATGTATATGTATGTTGCTAGTAACACTGTAAAAACACTGTAATACCATGTTATTACATAGTAACATAGTAACACTACTATGGAATGATAAATAGCAGTATAAGCATGGTACTGTAATTGCATTTAAAATGGATTCAAGCTGGTTTTTATTACACAATAAAGCAGAGGGTCTCAAAGTCAGGGTCACGACTCCACACAGGGGAAGTGCAGTAGGGTCACAAGTGCAACATTTTTTACAATTATTTTATGGGACAATATACCAAAAACAAATGCTTTTGAGAAAGATAATTTGAAAAATACAACTTTATTAAGTAAGTGTATTTATTTGTTCTCTTAATTTTGATAGGAGTTATGAAAATGTAGGCTAATGAATTAAAGCTTATTTGTTGATAATAAAATCAAAATGTAGAGATTTTAAGGTTGTTTCATTAGATGTTAAATGTGGGGTGGGATGGACTGCCAGAAATTCTGTCCCAAAAAATGGGGTCCCAAGAAATTCTGGTGAAAAAAAGGGGGTCCCCGCTGAAAAAAAGTTTGTATCCCACGGCAATAGAGACCATTTGTGTCATTATGCAATGTTCCTTATTTTGTAACGACAACAAGCTCACTCCAATTGCTATAATTTTAAATTGACACATTTATTTGACAATTGCATTGCTATCTACAGTAGCTTATATCAAAAAAGGTAATAAAGAAGTGGTTGTAGTGGAGGTGCTAGTATTTGTCAGTCATTAGCTGAGCTAGATATACTGTACTAGTAATAGCAATAAGTTCCCACTACTGTAATAACACAACAATAGTTGCAAAGAGATTGACATGGTGTTGTGTGATTTCTTTGAACGACGCCGAGCATTAACTGAATAACACGCTCGCTACAGTACATTACACTACCATAGGTGACACAGCTTCAATCTCTCCCATGTATATACAGCTGTGTGACTGTCTGCACAAATCTACTGTGACATTTGATCTTGAAAAAGCTGGGGAGGCTTGCTTTCACATAATGATGCAATGCAAATGACATTGTATAGTCTTTATTGGAGGCAAGAATCAGATGAGCTGGTCCATGAAAGTCAGTCAGAGATGGAGCCTTCAGAGGGCGGTGCAATCAGGAAGAGAACCATAAAAATAGAATGATTAGAATGAATGTCCCTTTTCAAGTCAATGTGGCCATGACGGTGCTGTTCTAGCAATGCTATTTCTATGGACAGAACATTGTCCCTAGCATGGAAGAGGTGGATAGTTCTCATCCTGCACACCTACAGACTATAGACCAAAAGCTATTGCAATGCAACTGAATTGGAATTGAAGGTAGACCTGTTTGGCTCCTACAAATGCATGAGTTACATAATGGATCAACCCATTGTCTGTTTGACAAAAAGCCTTCCTTTAGTTAGTTGTATAATGTCTCCGATATGGGTCAGACGGATTCAGGTCCAAACCCACTGCTGTCAAAGTCATCCGCTCCAATTCCATCAGGTGGTTTGAAATATTGTAGAACTCATGTAATAATATAATAATGTAACTCTACACTTTGCAAGGAATTGTTTTCCTTTACATCCTGAGCTGCCCGCCAGCAGTCTCATACTGTGGGGACCCTCTAATGAGCGAAGACGTTCAGTAAAGCCACATGAAACCAATGTGGACATCTGTCCAGACACTGGTCTCAGAATGGAGGACCTACCAGCTGATATGAACAACAGAGAGCTATGGCATGCCATTGTCCAGCACATTGTGCCACCATGAGCAAGTAAGCAGGCGAGCCTATAGGCTACTAACTGTCAGCAGATCACTTTACATGAAGGCGTACTTTATAAAGGCTTTGCTATGCGATGTAATAGTTTATAGATGATTCAGTATAACATATTTTATAAATCAGTAGTTAGAACTCATTGGTAGAAATTGTGATTGTAATGTTGATGTTTAACAAATAGTTAGCTGATGTGGCTGATTTATAAACTATCTAAACGAATAATGCATAGTCTACTACTAGGCCTACTAGCCTTCACAATCACTTTATAAAGTACAGACCAAGACTGTGTTAGGCCTATCATTGTTTTCATTTGGAATCCGGAGACAAAATAGCCTAATAGTGTATTGGACAGCATGCAATGTGATTCGCGTAATATAACGTATTTGACTGCAGTTTTATAGGGGGACTTGGGTATAGGCTTAGGCCATTATTATTAAAAAGACTTGCCGTTCCTTTTACCGTCCTGAACGCCTTCACGAGGGAGCGGAATCACGCGGCGAAACAATACTCTTTCACCACTGCTGCTTTCCTCGGCGTCCTTCTCAACGAGGCACTCGTGTAAACGAACATGCATAGCTTACCCTGTGTCCTTCTCACCTTTCCTTCGTCTTCTCTCTGCTTCCTCCCATGCCACGACCATAAACCCGAACACGTAGTCTAGGATACGTAGTCTGCAAATAAATGAATAACAAGATGTGAATCACAAGCCTGAAATAACGTGTATGTTTCTGCGTGCGCGGTGGCGCCTGTCTATAGGGACCAAACTTCGACTAGGGAATCTAATTATCGCCTCGAGGACTTCACCTGAAATATAGACTTCTCGGTGGAGATTTCGAGATTTTAATAAACAACATATGCGCGACGCTGAATACTACGCGGTGAACAGTGAACAGATGCGCGCCTCGCCTTCCAGTCTGTCATCATAGGCAACGACATAGTACATTTGCATCACAGGAAAGATGAACTAGCTAAACTTGCATGCTTTTGTGGGGGAAAAAATGCCATTGTGTTTGGTTATTGAAATATGAGCCAAACGCTCTGCAGAACTATTAGTCGTTATTTTGCAGCCGCATGATAGCCTTTCAATTTAACATAAATTATCCAACATCCATCTTTCAATAAAAAATCTTAGCCTACCCGTTGACATCGCTGAGGAAGTTCGCCTCAGCTGTGGGGGACCATCAATCTATGAATATTCGCACACAATAATTTGGAATCTTTAGTTCATTCATACAAAATGTGCGAGAATAGACTACTTGAATGTTCTTGAGTGCGTAGAAGTCCTCTGTAGGCTACCAGCGACAGACATTTCGACATAGGCTACTGACAGAGGAGACAGAACGACTGCTATTTTCTACGTGGCATGAGTCGGTAAAGGAACCTTTGAAATTTGTGTTTTGGTTCCAGGTTTGATATATCTGCATTGAGAGTCAACAATTGTGGATAGCCTATAATGGAATTTCTTAACCACCGACATTAGAACCGCATTGGTCCTTCAACACAAGGTATTTAGCCATTGAAGCCTAAAATATTTAGGAAGACATCAAAAGAGATCCGTTTTGCAATGGCAAATTGAAAACGGCTTTCTACAACCATTTCAAACGGGCTGCGCAGCACACCTTTATGTGCTAGGCTAGAGACGTTATTGCTTGTTATGGAAAACTGGGACCGCCTTTACGCGCCTACACGAAATATTGTCTTAAAATGAGGCGAGGTCGCATTACTATTTATTTTGATACGTATATGGGTATAATTCCATGAGCATAAACATGATATCAGGGATACGCTGCCACTGTTTTTGTCATTTTTAACCGGCAGGATTTTTCCAGTTTCATTCGCAGTGGTTATTTTGAAGAAAGCAGGTTATTAATTGTTTATCTTTATGCATCCGCACGAAGAAGGACCAAGAAATGACAAACGACGGATAACCAGAGGAGAAGGAGACAGTGAAAAGAGGGGGAAGGAAGAATGAATGAGATATACTGAGCAACGAAGGAAGGAGATTGGAGGAATCAAGGTAGGACACGAAGCAAGGTTTTTAATGTTATAGCCCATGTAGCGTATTTGGGTCTACGGGATGCTGCACTGAATGTGACGGTGGAATCTGTCTGTCACCATGGGCAGAGAGGTGGAGAGGCGTGTAACGAGCTTTATTTATTGATATGTTATGCTTGGACATATGTGGAGTATATTTACGATGCGTCAACAACAGTTGCTTCTTGATTAAAACGTGTGGTTATTTTGTGTGTACACTCGCGTTTGACTAAGCGGACATTAATAGGTCATTTATATTGGACATAATGTCTGAAGTGCAACGTGCAATGCATTACTAATTAAATTGACCATTGTTAAATTGAATTCATGTTAAGCACACTGAATATTATTTAGCCTCAATCTCCCTGAAATTGAAAACGGTGGACTAGTCTATACAACTAGTCTATACAACTAGTCTATACTACATTGCACAACGTTCTGTTGATATCTATGGTTATGCGCAAAATCACTTCCACGACAGCTATTTGGCTTGAATTTGACTGCCCGCTTCGGACACTGGTAATGGAAGAGGACTTGGGCCATTCACGGGCTTGACGTGTACGCAGATGACATGGGAAGAAAAGCGAGCCAGCTTCCTTAATACATTTAATGTATGAGTGAGCGATGAACTGTCGTGGTAAGCTTGCCTTGGACGAATTGCCTGGCTTGGAGCGCCCTATACGAGTCCAACCACCCATGAAGAAAAAATGCGATGAAGAGACAGAAGCAGCATAAGCGGTGTGATGTACTACCTCCCTCCATCTATTTTCCCATTTTCCAGCAGCAGCACAGTAGCAAGTCGTCTCACGGAGAGACACCTTTTATCATTTAAGGGCTCATTGCGTGTTATACAAGAAAATCCGCATTAGAGCGCAGGAGAGCTCAAAAGTGAACTGCTCGCCCGTCCCCAATGTGTGGGACTAAAGCATTAATCCCCGACCTCGTTAAACCGTAGCCCAGCCTATACACCACACACTTCATATTCCATATTAACATATTCGCTACTGAATAGGCCTATACTTTCACAGATCTTTTTAGGGTAAGGGCACAGAGGAAATGGAAGCCTGCAACTAACATAATACAAACAACATAATTGAAACAGCCACTCAGTTTTTCTAGCCTACATCAGCACATGCCAAAGTTAGTTTTGGAAGGATACATTTTATGGATCTTAATGTCCACTCCACACATATGCAGAGAAGTAGCAGGTATTGTACCATTCTTTCAAAAGGCCCATAACAGGCTCACTGGAATTCAAATCCCTTTACGTATTAAAGCGGTTATTTTGTGCATTCAAGAAGCTTCTGGCATCCTTCTAGAATTGGTTGAAAGCCAAACATTCTCTCTGCTTGAAGACAAGACAGAAGGATTTATGTGTCTCTGTCTGCGTGTCACATCACCATCAGAAAAATTATTATTGGATTTCAGTGGGATGATTAATAGTCAGGCATTAGCATGGTATTAATGATACCCCCATGTTGTAATATGGAGCTAATCAGAAGTGGATTTATATCACTGAAATCATTCCTATGGCGTTTTGGCGGTTGTCATAATAGAAGCCATACGTAATATGTGAAGAGTCAAATATTCACGTGCTGAAGAAATCATTTGTATCCAAACCTACATGAAAATAAAGCCATGTTTATATTCAATCCATATTCTAGCTCTTACACACACGCACACACGCGCGCGCACACACACACACACACACACCTATTTTTCATACAAATAACACTAGTGGCACCTACGGTCCTCTCCATATTTCCCTAGCAACGTCCACCCTGTTCAGCATATGAATTGGTTCATCCCCCAAAGCTACTCATAAGACTGACTAAATGGATATGTTAATACAAACTAAGTCAAGAGATACACCGCTGATACAAATTCCTCCACAAACAACCCAGGACACAACACAGTGCCCTGTGGAACACCTGCTGCATCGTATGGTCCATTGAACTGCTAATCATCATTTACGAAAATGGTAGATACAGTGCCTTCAGAAACTATTCATACCCCTTGACTTATTCCACATTTTGTTGTGTTACAGCCTGAATTAAAAATGGATACAAAAAAAAGCTCACCCATCCACACATAATACCCCATAATGACAAAGTGAAAACATGTTTTTAAACATTTTTGTAAATGCATAGAAAATGAAATACAGAAATATCTAATTTACAGAAGTATACACACCCCTAAATAAATACTTTGTAAAAGCACCTTTAGTAGTGATTACAGCTGTGAGTCTTTCTGGGAACGTTTCTACGAGCTTTGCACACCTGGATTGTACAATATTTGCACATCATTCTTTAAAAAATTATTCAAGCTCTATCAAGTTGTTTGTTGAAAGCCATGGCTAGACAGCCATTTTCTAGTTGTGTCACTGCTCGACTGAGGGACCTTACAGATAATTGTATGTGTGGGGTACAGAGATGAGGTAATAAACAGTTATTGCACACAGAGTGAGTCCATGCAACTTATTATGTAACTTGTTTAGCACATTTTTACTCCTGAACTTATTTAGTCTTGCCATAACAAAGGTGTTGACTACGTATTGACTCAAGAGTTTTCAGCTTTTCATTTGTAGTTAATTTGTAAACATTTCTAAAAACATAATTCTACTTTGACATTATGGGGTATTGTGTGTAGGCCAGTGACACAACATTTTAATTTAATCCATTTTAAATGCAGGCTGTTACACTACAACATGTAGTATTCCATAAAAGAAGCAAAAACTTCAATTTGAGTCTGTAGCCTGAATTCATGATCAGCCAGCCTGCTCCGGTCCATTCCATTGCATTAGGTTGAGGTGTTCACTGATGGATACAGACAGACTGCGTAGCACCATGCATTTTTCATAGTGTGTTGTGCAGTGCTGCTGTACAACTGCCTCTCATGTGATGTGCATAGGCACTGGCTAGTAATCTTTATACCTTTTTAAATAACGTCACACGTGTCTATGCAAGGATGTTTTTTTCTCCCTCGTCTGACCTAGAATCTGGCTATCTATCATGTGCTGTATTTTACATTTCTCATTTTTTTCTGTCTCTGCTTTCTCTGTCTCTCTTTGTCTCTCTCTGTCTCTCTGTCTCTTTCTCGCTCTGCTTTCTCTCTCTGCTTTCTCTGTCTCTCTCTCACACTCTCTCTCTGTCTCTCTCTACTCTCTCTCTCTCTCTACTCTCTCATCCTCCTCTCCTACTGGTCAGGGTGTTTACCTGCTGTTGGCAGCTCGTGCTGGCTGGTTATTTACCAGCCGTGTAGAGTGATAAGGTTTCTTCTGACAGGGAAAGCCATTATGATTCTAATGACAGTTATTGTGGCGGATCGGAGGCAGAGTTGATTGGCAACTTTGTATGTGTTTCAGCTCCCTAAAAACATGGAGAGACAAGGACGTTTTAAAACAGCTGTCGCCGAAAGTAATTATTGTAATTGATTGTGCCCTATCATGTTTTTTTTCTTAAAAATTGCATCTGTAATTAGTTTTTCTTATTTTTGTATTTGACAAGATTACACTTTGCAGGGTGAAGGTGTTAATGCATGTTTATGAGTGATTGGACAGAAGAAGGGGAGAAAGAGAGGGAGGGAGTTGGTGAGCGGAGGAGAGAGAGAGAGGTACACAATGGGCAACAAGCAGAAATTGTCTGGGCTGTTGTGCGGAGGCACAAAGGCGACGGGAACAGGGCGTCCCAGTCAAGGCTGTTCGGGGCTGGAGCTCAGTCAGGGCCTTTGTGTTGTGAAGTGTTGCTGGGTGAATGTGTCTCTGAATGTAGCAGCCTGTAACTGCCTTTACGACTCACACAGGCCCTCCTACATCTGGAACAGGGGCGAGGGCTGGGAGGGGGGATTAAACCTCACTCCATCACCCCTCTCCCCTGCACATCCTTGAGACACCCTCATTTATAACATGACCAGAGAACATCAGTCAGGAGGACTGTTTTTCATAAATGGAGTGGGCTGTAGAATTAGACTGATGGGTCCATGTAGCAACACAGTGGATTGTTTGCCCTCCGTATTTGGGTTGTGTCTATCGACTGTGAAGGGACTTGGTTTACAGCTGTGAAAAGACGCAAAGAGGCCCAATCAATGGACCACTCAGCCACCCAAGCAACTCATTTGGATCTGCCCACGTTTACAGTAGTGTGTGTGTGTGTGTGTGTGTGTGTGTGTGTGTGTGTGTGTGTGTGTGTGTGTGTGTGTGTGTGTGTGTGTGTGTGTGTGTGTGTGTGTGTGTGTGTGTGTGTGTGTGTGTGTGTGTGTGTGTGTGTGGATGTGTTGGTGTGTGGATTGGCTCCAAATTGGTGTGGCGCTCTGGTAAGTCACACCAGTCCTAACAACCACCCTGCAACCTGCTGCCCACAATGGCAGACTGATTGCCCTTTTCAACATGCTTGATTATTCCATTCATACTGGGAAAGAAAAGTAAAAATGTAGCCAGACTAGAGTCTCAACAATTGCCGTTGTATATCCAGCAGCGTAGCACTCCCCGCCTCGGCCCTTAGTGTTCAGCACAGCACCAGTCTATTCCAACCTCCCTCTCCATTATTTCACTGTTCAAATATATTTAGATTCGTAAGATGCTGTTCTTGAAAAAGAGTTGGAGGTCCATAGTGGCCATTTTGAAACACAATGAAAGTACAGCACTTAAGAATAATGATACTGTATAGGAAAAGATCTTAGACCTGCTGGTTGCAATAAATGTTATTATAGTATGATGAGAGCTGTTATGGAAGGTGTTTTCTATTCAAGGAACTGCCAGAGCTATAGCTGCTCTTTACTTAAAGCTGCAATCAGCAGTTGAAACAATAACAAAGCAAATTCCCCGTCCCTGTTTTGGTAAACAAATTCATAGATAGAGCTATGGATTCAAGGACTGACCGTCCATCATAACACATGTGTAGTTTTAACCATGTTTTGAGCTTATATAGTGTTTGTTTACATTTAATTTGTTTACAAACAGAGTAAAACAAGCATATATTTTGGGGGATTCTGATGGGGTACGACAGTTGAACTAAGCTTGTGAGGAATTTATAAATGATATTCTTCAATAATCAATGGGTACATATCATGAATTTATACCCCCCAAAAATGTATGTAGCAACTGCAGATTGCTCCTTTAAAGTAAAAAAGTATGACTCTTATATACTGAACAAAAATATAAACGCAACATGCAACATTTTCAAAGATTTTACTGAGTTACAGTTCATATAAGGAAATAAATAAATGAGGTCCTAATCAATGGATTTCACATGACTGGGGAGGGGTGCAGCCATAGGTGGACCTTGGAGGACATAGGCCCACCCACTTGGCAGCCAAGCTCACCCAATGGGGAGCCAAGCCCAGCCAATCAGAATGAGTTTTTCCCCACGACAGGGCTTTATTACAGACATAAATACTCCTCAGAACTATCCCTTTTAGAATAATGAAGAGGGTTCAGAACACATTTTTTCCACTTGTCTCCATTTCCCCATGTCTGTCCATGTATTTCCTCCTAAGACAGTGAGAGGGAAGAGACATTCCCAGAGAGGGTGAAAGACAGAGGGGTGAACCATTAGCACCATCCAAGTTAAGCTTTCCTACTCGTTAGGCTAAATGGGCTCCTTGCTGAACCTGTCTGTCTGAAAAAGTAGATCCCGGCCAGATGAAAGGAAACAGGGATCAATTGACCTAATAGCTTGTACAATCATCTCCTATGCTTTTCTGATAGATTGACGGAGGGTGTTGGCTGGGGTAGAAGCAGTGATGGTGATGAAGCTGCTGGGATGGGCTGCTGAAATTGGTCGAAACAGAGCTGTGTGTGTGGTGTGTGTGTGCCTGTGTGTGCCTGTGTGTGTGTGTGTGTGTGTGTGTGTGTGTGTGTGTGTGTGTGTGTGTGTGTGTGTGTGTGTGTGTGTGTGTGTGTGTGTGTGTGTGTGTGTGTGTGTGTGTGTGTGTGTGTGTGTGTGTGTGTTATTAGTGACAGTCCAGTATCAGCTTCCTCCAACTCCTCCTCCTCAGTATACCTTTTCACACTTGGTGACTCTGTCTCTCTCTCTTACTCTCTACCGGGATCAATAATGACACTTTTGTCCACATTACCTTGTCAGCCTGCGCTCTCTGCCACACAGAGACACCTCCTCTCCCTAATAGACCACTTTACATGACCCCCTGGCTCCTCCCTGGCTCCTCCCTGGCTCCTCTCTGGCTCCTCACTGGCTCCTCCCTGGCTCCTCACTGGCTCCTCCCTGGCTCCTCCCTGGCTCCTTCTTGGATCCCTACTGGCTCCTCCCTGGCTCCTCACTGGCTCCTCCCTGGCTAATCCCTGGCTCCTCACTGGCTAATCCCTGGCTCCTCACTGGCTCCTCACTGGCTCCTCCCTGGCTCCTCCTTGGATCCCCACTGGCTCCTCCCTGGCTCCCCACTGGCTCCTCCCTGGCTCCTCCCTGGCTCCTCACTGGCTAATCCCTTGCTCCTCACTGGCTCCTCCCTGGCTCCTCACTGGCTCCTCACTGGCTCCTCCCTGGCTCCTCCCTGGCTCCTCCCTGGCTCCTCACTGGCTAATCCCTTGCTCCCCACTGGCTCCTCCCTGGCTCCTCACTGGCTAATCCCTTGCTCCTCACTGGCTCCTCCCTGGCTCCTCCTTGGATCCCCACTGGCTCCTCCCTGGCTCCTCCCTGGCTCCTCCCTGGCTCCTCCCTGGCTCCTCACTGGCTCCTCACTGGCTCCTCCCTGGCTCCTCACTGGCTCCTCCCTGGCTCCTCCCTGGCTCCTCCCTGGCTCCTCACTGGCTCCTCCCTGGCTCCTCACTGGCTCCTCCCTGGCTCCTCAATGGCTCTTCCTTGGCTCCTCCCTGGCTCCTCCCTGGCTCCTCACTGGCTCCTCCCTGGCTCCTCACTGGCTCCTCCCTGGCTCCTCCCTGGCTCCTCACTGGCTCCTCCCTGGCTCCTCACTGGCTCCTCACTGGCTCCTCCCTGGCTCCTCACTGGCTCCTCACTGGATCCCCACTGGCTCCTCCCTGGCTCCTCACTGGCTCCTCCCTGGCTCCTCCCTTGCTCCTCACTGGCTCCTCAATGGCTCTTCCTTGGCTCCTCACTGGCTCCTCCCTTGCTGCTCACTGCTCCTCACTACTCCTTGCTCCCACTGACCCTCTCAGAGCAGAGGAATTAGTGCAGAAGTTATTAATTGTCTTCTTCGAACAATCAGCAGCTCCCATGAGGCGTCAGGCTAGATAAAGAGAAATGCATCAACAGGGGGGCGAGCATGCATGGCGCCGGAGTGTGTGTTTGTGTGTGTGTTTGTGTGTGTGAGTGGTTACCTGTTCCGTAAGGGCAGCAGCAGTGCTCACCTGAGACATGAGTCAGTCCACAGAGGACTGCAGCTCTGCCATGTGTGAGGGGAGCTGTTATTTATGTCCGCAACACTCCCTCTGGAGAAGATGTGTTTGAAGAGTGTGTACATGTGTGTGTGTGTCAGCTAGGGTTTGAGCTGTGAGAGAGGAAACACCACAAGGACACAACGGCAGCTGTTTGTTTGCCTGTGTCTGTAGAAATGGGAGTTGTAATGAAGAGGGGAGAGGTAGAGGAAGGAGAAAGGGAGAGATAGAGGAACAGAGGGAGGAGGAGAGAGGGAGCTCATGAAGAAAGGGGTGACAGGCCAATGTAGATTCATAAATAAAAGCAGCCAAAACACCTAAAGCATAAAACATAGGCAGATGGTAGATGAGAGAAAGGAGAGAGAGGTGGGGGGAGAGAGAGAGGGGGAGAGAGAGAAAGAGTGAGAGGGGGGAGAGCGAGAGCAGAAAGAGAGAGGGGGAGAGGCAGAGAGAGAGAGACAGAGAGGAGAGAGAGAGAGAGGAGAGAGAGAGAAAGAGAGAGAGAGAGGAGAGAGAGAGAGAGAGAGAGAGAGAGAGGGGGAGAGGCAGAGAGAGAGACAGAGAGGAAAGAGAGAAAGAGAAAGAGAGAGGGGGGAGATAGAGAGAGACAGAGCCAGAGAGCGCATCCAGAGTAGATTCATTAAGAATTATAATTACAGTGGGACTATGCATCTCTCACCTGAGATTAGCCCTGTGGCCTGCTCCCTCTCTCCTCTCCTCCTCTCCCCTTCTCCTCTCCTTCAATCTTCATACCTTCTGCTTCTTACTGTATTATTGTCATCAACGATCCACAGCGTCTACGAAACATCTACTGGATTTATGATGTTCACTGACCACACTGTTCAACTGCCAATGGACATACCAATACCTACTATTTTTCCATATAATTATAATGGTGCTCATTACCACAAACAATGACTGTGGAGCACTTCACTGCCATTGTCCATACAATATGACCAGAACTCAAGGCTTAATATTTTCAAGTGAGTATGTGTTGAAAATAGTTTCAACATAACACATATAAGACGTGTTATGTGACCATAGTTTAACACAGATAGTAGTTTGGGGCCTAGTTTAATAACCACACAATCCAATCTTTATGAACTTTACCAGTTCTACTCAGCTCATCCCGCTGCATACACAAACAAGCCGCACGTCATAGATCATCAGACCACAAATAAACTACACTGACCACAACCTAACCTACCATGACCTCACACCAACATGGTATTCCAGTGACCACACGTCATGTTCTGACCTCACTGACCACAGCTGTTCACAACTGCTCCAAAACACTGGCCTTACATCCAATACAACCAATTACTATGACGTGTCTTCCTTTACTATTTTATTGTTTGTTGTTGCTGATGCTCAGAGTGCATGGTGGACATTACAATGCCTCTGGAACAGGGCATTTTCAGACTTTCCCCCTTACAATTGGCTCATTGCTCTGCTTGTGACTTGATTTATTTGAAAGATTGGTTTTATTGATCTGGTGAATTAATGTGGTGGCCGTATAATCAGTGTGTTATGGAACTATGCAGAATTTGACATCTCTGTGAACTCAAATGAATTGAGTGTACACTATTGATCTGGTTATCCACTGAATTTACACAGCTATTTGTCTAAGGCCTGATTAATTCAGTGTGTGTGTGTGTGTGTGTGTGTGTGTGTGTGTGTGTGTGTGTGTGTGTGTGTGTGTGTGTGTGTGTGTGTGTGTGTGTGTGTGTGTGTGTGTGTGTGTGTGTGTGTGTGTGTGTGTTTTGCCAGTGGTAATTGCATCTGTTATGGATGGCCGGTTTTACCCCTTTATTGGAGTCAGAGCAATGAGAGCATGAGAGAGAACTGATATAATACAACCACTCCCCAATATAGTACACCACACATACACACACATACATAAATACACACACATTACACACACAGATACACACACACACACACACACACACACACACACACACATACATAAATACACACACACATTACACACACACAGATACACACACGCACACACACACATATACACACATACATAAATACACACACACATTACACACACACAGATACACACACGCACACACACATACACACATACATACACACACATTACACACACACAGATACACGCACACACACACACACACATAAATACACACACACATTTACACACACACAGATACACGCACACACACACAAACACATAAATACACACACACATTACACACACACAGATACACACATGCACACACACATACACACACACACACATTACACACACACAGATACACGCACACACACACATAAATACACACACACATTTACACACACACAGATACACACACACACATACACATATATACACACATACTTTACACACACACATATACACACACATACACACACACAGGTATTGCGGAATGATGAGTCAAATTGTATTGTGTATGGGTAGGTACAGTATGTCAGAGTAGTGTTTGTTCCGACTAGGACACAGCACCCAGAGTAAAGCTGTCTTACTAATGAACTGAGTTCTACTGAGGATAGAGATGGATTCCTCCTGACAGCTGTCTACCCTGATGCAGTGCCAGTCAAACAATAACATTTGTTTGGAGATGTTTGTTGTGCTCATTATAGATGAAAGAAAGAGCCTTCCTCCATCCTCCTCATCCATGTTCATGTAGAAACCTCAAACAAAAATAGGGGTAGATAAAAAGGTATATATACGGTATTTCATTTTAAAAAAACGTGAATTGTCAACTGGCTGTCGTTTGTAGCTACATTAACATTCTGCAGTCAAAGTTAGGGCTGGCTCAATTACTGTATAACCGTGTAACCGACGGTTATGGATGAAGACAGTCATGAAAATAAAATAACTGTCATAGTCATAAAATACAAAGAACAGCTGTGCAGAACGAACAGCTGACTGAAGACGGGACAGCCAGGCATTTGTGTGGTTGAGTCTGTTTCTGCTGCAAACTAGTCTTCAGTTGGGCAATGGCCCCCTCCCCACTTAAATTGGGACGCCAGTTCTATTCATTTTATTTCTAGGGCAGCACATGCAGTCGGGAGTGGAGGAGAGGAGAAAATGTGTATTTTTTCCCCTTCCCATTTTTGCTATTCGAACGGCTTTTAGGGTGACTGCGGTCATTTGGCTGGCCAATAACTGTCAACCAAAATTCCATGACCGTCACAGCCTTAGTCATAATAACCATTGTGATGAACATATCTCGTTTGCAGAGAGTATCACTGTTTCTGACTGACATTTGCTACTGCGTACTTTTTGCACATTGGCTGTCCTTGACCGTATGATATGCAGTGTCCTTGCAGGGTTACAGCACCATTTTCATTAGATAACTACAGAAATACCTTGCTTTGAATTGAATAAACATTATTATACATTCTACCTATTTCTACGGAAATATATTCACTATAGACGGCACAAGGCTTAAGGACTTAGAATTACATTTCTAGATCGCTTTATCAAAAGGTATCCTACTGGCGTTGGTTTTAAATAATACATTAATTCAGGGGTTTCCTTTGTTGTTCCTTTCCAGAAGAATGAGCTTGGGGATTAAGCTCTACCAACAGTAGGAGCTCATATTCTAGATTTTATTTAACCTTTATTTAACTAGGCAAGTCAGTTAAGAACAAATTCTTATTTACACTTATTATACATACACATAATACAATTCCAAAGTAAATTCTAAGTTCTTATTAATTACTCAGTAAGTTCCAAATCCCACCTTATAATTACCATGTAGCCTACAGTTACATTAATATTAGGGGCAACACCTAACCCATGTCATAGGTATAATTCTGGGAAGACCTCTAAGGCGACAATTTCTGTAATTAACTTGTAATAGGTATGTAAGAACATGCTCTACTGACTGCTGTGGATTTACAGAGAAGAATATGAAGCCAGTGTAAAATTGGTTGACACTGTAATTGCATTGAGGCTATTATAAGACTTTTAACAGGGCTATTCTAGCATCATTTCTACTGATGGTCACTCTGACCCTTTGTACACCAACCTTGTGTCCTTTATACACCCAGGATCTTCTGTTGGTCTAACTGTATGCTTGTTGTGCACTGATTGCCTCTATTCTAGCCTGCACTTACTTCTTGGCATGTATTTGCTGCATGGTGCACTCACCTGGCTGCCACTCAATACCCTTGTCTTCTGCTCCTCCACCATCTGTCTACTAACATGAACAATCATCTAACCTCGCACTAGCTTATGCCACTGTATACTCAAAGTGTACCCTAACCAAAATGGCGTTGCACTCACTTGCCTGTTTGCACATCTAGCCTATTCCTGCTTGTGTACTCCCACCTGCCCCTGAGTGCACTAACATGCTCCCTTGTCCACTCCCACATCCTGTCTCTGTCCTAGCATTCGCCCTCCACTCACCCTCACTCCTGAGCACACGTGCCCTCTCACTCACCCCACATGTTAGCAGATATGGATGGAAGTACAAACGACCCTGAATGAACCCAGATATTGAGCCATTTTAAAGCTGGAGGCTTTAGACAATATCCCCAGCCTATCCCTGCTCTGCAGTTACCGTTCTACTGAAAAGGGAGGGGCCAGGGATCCTCCCAGCATGCACCGGGGGTTTATGGGAGTTTATGGGGAGTGTATGACCCCTCCTCTTCCTCAGCGGTGTGTACTAGCTTGCGCTGGTAGCCTGGCACTCTTCCCACTGGCTGGAATTAGCAAGGCGAGAAAAACAAACAAATTACAGGGAAACAAACAGAATGGGTAATAAGCATGTAGTGACATGAAGAGAATGCTGTCAGCAGGACAGGAGGGAGTTAGGGAGGGAAGTAAGGAGGGAAGGAAGGAGGGAGGGAGTTAAGGAAGGGAGGGCGGTAGGGAGGGGGATGCAGAGTGTAATTTTATCCTTCACTCTCTCTCTCAATTTATCCCTTATTCTATTTCTACATTTCTCCCCATCTCTCTCTCTCCTCTCTCTCTCAATTTCACTCTACCACCCTCTATTCCCCCTCTCTCCCTCTCTCCCTGCGGCCCCTCTGCGTGGAGATCATCCCTGTGTATGGGGCAGTTGGAGACAGATGGGCGGATGATGGATCTGACGTGATAGACAGCAGCATGATGGATGGTTGGCCGGCTGATATGGGATTAATGCAGTGGCCGGGCTGCGGGGGCCAGAGCGGATGGCTCTGTGATAGATAGATAAAACTGACGAGCAGATAAACAAGAGAGCGCTAATCCACGCCCCCTTGATGGACAGAAAATCAAAGCTGGGGAAAAGAGCACAGAGGGAGAGGTTTGGTGTTTGTGCTCAGGGTAGACTGTCTGCACGGTGTGGAGATAGAGGGGTCTGGAGGGTGAGAGGGACATGGGGTGTGTGTGTGTGTGGGGGGGGGGGGGGGGGGGCATTTTAACATACAGATGTAGGATCTTAATTTGATCACTCAATTGTTGCTGAGAAATGTCCTGCACAGTAGTGTATTCAAGGTATAAAAAGGCTTCTGATGTTTGTCATTTCCATTTAAAATGTCAGACTTGATTTGCCGTAATGAAAAATCTATCAACCCCTACAAAGAGGTCCATTAATTATAATCCACATAATAATTCACATTTCCTGTTGCTGCAGGATTATTTTCCTGCTGCAGCAAACTGGCTCATATTAAGATCCTACATCTGTAGGGCTTAGTGTCAGCATGATTATAGGGAGATAACAGGATGGGATTGAGCAAACTGGGTGAGGGTAGAGTTTGATGAAAGGGCATAGCTGGGTGTAGGTGGGCAGTATGGCTGTTGAAGAGAGATTGGGGCATAAGTAATTGGGCATAGAGGGGTATGATGGGGTGATTGGAATTGGATGATGTAGTCTGCTGGTTGGAGTTTGTAAATAGAGGAGATTGTTGGTCTGTTTTTATGGGAGGAGGATGTTGTATTTGGTTATGAATCACACACACACGCACACACACACACACACACACACACACACACACACACACACACACACACACACACACACACACACACACACACACACACACACACACACACACACACACACACACACACACACACACACACACACTTGGGAGTTAGGAATTAGAGTGGTGGTATATGCTGGATGGGAAGATGACAAGATGTCTTTTTAGACGAGGAGAGGAGATAGCGAGCGAGAGATTGAAGAAATAATCAGTTGTATCTGCCCATTCTCACGTTGTAGCTGTTCACCATCTCAGGGCACTACAGGGCCGTTGGTATCCTCACGTTGTAGCTGTTCACCATCTCAGGGCACTACAGGGCCGTTGGTATCCTCACGTTGTAGCTGTTCACCATCTCAGGGCACTACAGGGCCGTTGGTATCCTCACGTTGTAGCTGTTCACCATCTCAGGGCACTACAGGGCCGTTGGTATCCTCACGTTGTAGCTGTTCACCATCTCAGGGCACTACAGGGCCGTTGGTATCCTCACGTTGTAGCTGTTCACCATCTCAGGGCACTACAGGGCCATTGGTATCCTCACGTTGTAGCTGTTCACCATCTCAGGGCACTACAGGGCCGTTGGTATCCTCACGTTGTAGCTGTTCACCATCTCAGGGCACTACAGGGCCGTTGGTATCGATCCCCCAGCTTCACTCGGAATGCACTCCTGGCTGTGTTACCTGTTTAACCTCTAACACCTCCCAAACCCGGATCCGGGATCCCCCCCATCAAAAAAGCTGACTAGCATAGCCTAGCCTAAAGCCACAGGGATATCATATAATAAAATGTTCATGAAATCACAAGTCCAAGACACCAAATGAAAGATACAGATCTTGTGAATAAAGCCATCATTTCTGATTTTTAAAATGTTTTACAGGGAAGACAAAATATGTAAATCTATTAGCTAACCACGTTAGCAAAAGACACCACTTTTCTAACTCCATCAGTTTCTTACTCCATCACTAGCTATCACAAATTCGACCAAATAAAGAAATAAATAGCCACTAACCAAGAAACAACCTCATCAGATGACAGTCTGATAACATATTTATTGTATAGCATATGTTTTGTTAGAAAAATGTGCATATTTCAGGTATAAATCATAGTTCACCATTGCAGCCACCATCACAAATCGACTAGAATAACTAGAGAGAGCAACGTGTATTACCTAATTACTCATCATAAAACATTTCTTAAAAATACACAGCGTACAGCAATTGAAAGACACAGATCTTGTGAGTCCAGACAATATTTCAGATTTTCTAAGTGTTTTACAGCGAAAACACAATATATCGTTATATTAGCATACCACATGTGCAAACATTACCCCAGCATTGATTCAAGGCAAAAAGAGCGATAACGTTATCATCACCAAAATATATTAATTTTTTCACTAACCTTCTCAGAATTCTTCAGATGACACTCCTGTAACATCATATTACAACATACATATAGAGTTTGTTCGAAAATGTGCATATTTAGCCATACAAATCGTGGTTATACAATCAGAAAAGATGCCAAGCTGGCCAGAAAATGTCGGGCGCCATCTTGGAAAGGCACCTAGTCTAATCAATAAATAATCATAAACTTGACTAAAAAATACAGGGTGGACAGCAATTGAAAGACAAATTAGTTCTTAATACAATCGCTGAATTACATTTTTAAAATTAACCTTACTGCGCAATACAAGGTGCGCTAAAGCGAAGCTACCCAAAAATTAATGGCCGCTTATGCATTTAACATTTTTCAACAGAACAACGATTTATCAGCATAAATAGTTCTTACTATTAGCTGAACTCCCATCAGAATCTTGGGAAAGGTGTCCGTTGGCCAAAATAATCGTTGCTGGGTTGGAGAATGTTTCCCTCGACGTTGTAATTAGCAGTACACTATGGCATTCGAGAGAGAGCTACCCAACTACATACAACGTCACAAAATGAAATGCCTGAAAATCGCAATATACTGACATAAACTGATATAAATCGGTTTAAAATAACAAGATTATGATGTCTTTAAAGCCTATATCGAATAAAAACAGAGCCGGATATATATAGTTTCTAAAACCAGAGCTTCTGAAAAGACATTCCAAGACCCTCTCTGCGTCAGCGCGAAGTCCCAAAAGACAGGACACCTCGGTTCCAATCAATTTATCAACTTTCTGAACTACGTAGAGACTTCATTCAAACTCTCCCTATTCGCTAACAGCCAGGGGAAGGCGTGTGCAGTGCATCTCAACCAATAGAAGACAGGCAAAGTTAAAGACAGGTCTCAGAGCAGATGACAAAATTTGCCATTCTCACACAGACATAGGAAAAGTGCTCTAAGTCCAGTTCTCTTTCACTTACAGACATAATTCAAACGGTTTTAGAAACTAGAGAGTGTTTTCTATCCAATAGTAAGAATAATATGCATATTGTACGAGCAAGAATTGAGTACGAGGCCGTTTAAATTGGGTACGATTTTGTGCTATGTCGAAATGGCACCCCCCTAGTGGCAAGGTTTACACACTCCACTCAGCCGTGCTCTAACGTTAGCCAACAAAGACTTTATTTATCAGAGCCTGTGATTTTGGCCACATGGATGACAACCTGATTAGCACTTAAAGGGGCTCTTAAATGTTCCAGTGAAAAGGAGGGGAGGCCTGTCTACACACTACAGAGGGAATGAGAGGGATGAGGGGAGGCCTGTCTACACACTACAGAGGGAATGAGAGGGATGAGGGGAGGCCTGTCTACACACTACAGAGGGAATGAGAGGGATGAGTGGAGGCCTGTCTACACACTACAGAGGGAATGAGAGGGATGAGGGGAGGCCTGTCTACACACTACAGAGGGAATGAGAGGGATGAGGGGAGGACTGTCTACACACTACAGAGGGAATGAGAGGGATGAGGGGAGGACTGTCTACACACTACAGAGGGAATGAGAGGGATGAGTGGAGGACTGTCTACACACTACAGAGGGAATGAGAGGGATGAGTGGAGGCCTGTCTACACACTACAGAGGGAATGAGAGGGATGAGGGGAGGCCTGTCTACACACTACAGAGGGAATGAGAGGGATGAGGGGAGGCCTGTCTACACACTACAGAGGGAATGAGAGGGATGAGGGGAGGCCTGTCTACACACTACAGAGGGAATGAGAGAGATGAGTGGAGGACTGTCTATACACTACAGAGGGAATGAGAGGGATGAGTGGAGGCCTGTCTACACACTACAGAGGGAATGAGAGGGATGAGGGGAGGCCTGTCTACACACTACAGAGGGAATGAGAGGGATGAGGGGAGGCCTGTCTACACACTACAGAGGGAATGAGAGGGATGAGGGGAGGCCTGTCTACACACTACAGAGGGAATGAGAGGGATGAGGGGAGGCCTGTCTACACACTACAGAGGGAATGAGAGGGATGAGTGGAAGCCAGTCTACACACTACAGAGGAAATGAGAGGGATGAGGGGAGGCCTGTCTACACACTACAGAGGGAATGAGAGGGATGAGGGGAGGCCTGTCTACACACTACAGAGGAAATGAGAGGGATGAGTGGAGGACAGTCTACACACTACAGAGGGATGAGGGGAGGCCTGTCTACACACTACAGAGGGAATGAGAGGGATGAGGGGAGGCCTGTCTACACACTACAGAGGGAATGAGAGGGATGAGGGGAGGCCAGTCTACACACTACAGAGGGAATGAGAGGGATGAGGGGAGGCCTGTCTACACACTACAGAGGGAATGAGAGGGATGAGGGGAGGCCAGTCTACACACTACAGAGGGAATGAGAGGGATGAGGGGAGGCCTGTCTACACACTACAGAGGGAATGAGAGGGATGAGGGGAGGCCTGTCTATACACTACAGAGGGATGAGGGGAGGCCTGTCTACACACTACAGAGGGATGAGGGGAGGCCTGTCTATACACTACAGAGGGAATGAGAGGGATGAGGGGAGGCCTGTCTACACACTACAGAGGGAATGAGAGGGATGAGTGGAGGCCAGTCTACACACTACAGAGGAAATGAGAGGGATGAGTGGAGGCCTGTCTACACACTACAGAGGGAATGAGAGGGATGAGTGGAGGCCTGTCTACACACTACAGAGGGAATGAGAGGGATGAGGGGAGGCCAGTCTACACACTACAGAGGGAATGAGAGGGATGAGGGGAGGCCTGTCTACACACTACAGCGGGAATGAGAGGGATGAGGGGAGGCCTGTCTACACACTACAGAGGGAATGAGAGGGATGAGGGGAGGCCTGTCTACACACTACAGAGGGAATGAGAGGGATGAGGGGAGGCCTGTCTACACACTACAGAGGAAATGAGAGGGATGAGGGGAGGCCTCTCTACACACTACAGAGGGAATGAGAGGGATGAGTGGAGGACTGTCTACACACTACAGAGGGAATGAGAGGGATGAGGGGAGGCCTGTCTACACACTACAGAGGGAATGAGAGGGATGAGGGGAGGCCTGTCTACACACTACAGAGGGAATGAGAGGGATGAGGGGAGGCCTGTCTACACACTACAGAGGAAATGAGAGGGATGAGGGGAGGCCTCTCTACACACTACAGAGGGAATGAGAGGGATGAGGGGAGGCCTGTCTACACACTACAGAGGGAATGAGAGGGATGAGGGGAGGCCTGTCTACACACTACAGAGGGAATGAGAGGGATGAGGGGAGGCCTCTCTACACACTACAGAGGGAATGAGAGGGATGAGGGGAGGCCTGTCTACACACTACAGAGGGAATGAGAGGGATGAGGGGAGGCCTCTACACACTACAGAGGAAATGAGAGGGATGAGGGGAGGCCTCTCTACACACTACAGAGGGAATGAGAGGGATGAGGGGAGGCCTGTCTACACACTACAGAGGGAATGAGAGGGATGAGGGGAGGCCTGTCTACACACTACAGAGGGAATGAGAGGGATGAGGGGAGGCCTGTCTACACACTACAGAGGGAATGAGAGGGATGAGGGGAGGCCTGTCTACACACTACAGCGGGAATGAGAGGGATGAGGGGAGGCCTGTCTACACACTACAGAGGGAATGAGAGGGATGAGGGGAGGCCTGTCTACACACTACAGAGGGAATGAGAGGGATGAGGGGAGGCCTCTCTACACACTACAGAGGGAATGAGAGGGATGAGGGGAGGCCTGTCTACACACTACAGAGGGAATGAGAGGGATGAGTGGAGGACTGTCTACACACTACAGAGGGAATGAGAGGGATGAGTGGAGGCCTGTCTACACACTACAGAGGGAATGAGAGGGATGAGTGGAGGCCTGTCTACACACTACAGAGGGAATGAGAGGGATGAGTGGAGGACTGTCTACACTACAGAGGGAATGAGAGGGATGAGTGGAGGCCTGTCTACACACTACAGAGGGAATGAGAGGGATGAGTGGAGGCCTGTCTACACACTACAGAGGGAATGAGAGGGATGAGTGGAGGCCTGTCTACACACTACAGAGGGAATGAGAGGGATGAGTGGAGGCCTGTCTACACACTACAGAGGGAATGAGAGGGATGAGGGGAGGCCTGTCTACACACTACAGAGGGAATGAGAGGGATGAGGGGAGGCCTGTCTACACACTACAGAGGGAATGAGAGGGATGAGGGGAGGCCTGTCTACACACTACAGAGGAAATGAGAGGGATGAGGGGAGGCCTGTCTACACACTACAGAGGGAATGAGAGGGATGAGGGGAGGCCTGTCTACACACTACAGAGGGAATGAGAGGGATGAGTGGAGGACTGTCTACACACTACAGAGGAAATGAGAGGGATGAGGGGAGGCCTGTCTACACACTACAGAGGGAATGAGAGGGATGAGTGGAGGACTGTCTACACACTACAGAGGGAATGAGAGGGATGAGGGGAGGCCTGTCTACACACTACAGAGGGAATGAGAGGGATGAGGGAGGCCTGTCTACACACTACAGAGGGAATGAGAGGGATGAGGGGAGGCCTGTCTACACACTACAGAGGGAATGAGAGGGATGAGGGGAGGCCTCTCTACACACTACAGAGGGAATGAGAGGGATGAGGGGAGGCCTCTCTACACACTACAGAGGGAATGAGAGGGATGAGGGGAGGCCTGTCTACACACTACAGAGGAAATGAGAGGGATGAGTGGAGGCCTGTCTACACACTACAGAGGGATGAGGGGAGGCCTGTCTACACACTACAGAGGGATGAGGGGAGGCCTGTCTACACACTACAGAGGGAATGAGAGGGATGAGGGGAGGCCTCTACACACTACAGAGGGAATGAGAGGGATGAGGGGAGGCCTGTCTACACACTACAGAGGGAATGAGAGGGATGAGGGGAGGCCTCTCTACACACTACAGAGGGAATGAGAGGGATGAGGGGAGGCCTGTCTATACACTACAGAGGGATGAGGGGAGGCCTGTCTACACACTACAGAGGGAATGAGAGTGGAGTCCCACATGGCACCCTATCCCCTACATAGTGCACTACTTATTTTTTATCCCCTTTTTCTCCCCAATTTCATGGTATCCAATTGTTAGTAATTACTATCTTGTCTCATCACTACAACTCCTGTACGGGCTCGGGAGAGACGAAGGTCGAAAGCCATGCGTCCTCTGAAACATAACCCAACCAAGCCGCACTGCTTCTTAACACAGCGCGCATCCAACCCGGAAGCCAGCCGCACCAATGTGTTGGAGGAAACACCGTGCACCTGGCGACCTGGTTAGCGCGCACTGCGCCCAGCCCGCCACAGGAGTCGCTGGTGCACGATGGGACAAGGATATCCCTACCGGCCAAACCCTCTCTAACCCGGACGACGCTAGGCCAATTGTGCGTCGCCCCACGGACTTCCCGGTCGCGGCCGGCTGCGACAGAGCCTGGGCGCGAACCCAGAATCTCTGGTGGCACAGCTAGCGCTGCGATGCAGTGCCCTAGACTAGACCACTGCGCCACCCGGGAGGCAACATAGTGCACTATTTTTGACCGAAGAACCCTTTGAGCCCTGGTCAAAAGTAGTGCACTATTGGGACACATATCTTGCGAGACAGCAGACAGAGGCGGCAGAGAGAATTATGGGGGATGAATAGGAACGGGAGGTGAGTGATTGTGTCGTACAGTGGCATAATGAGGGGGGCGGGGCAGGTAGGAACGAGAGAATGAGTGAACAGAACAATGAGTGAGATATGAACAAGCGAGTGTGTGAGAATGAAGGGGGAAGAGAACCTGTGAGTGTGGAATGGATAGAGGGAGGGAGAGGGAGGGAGAGAGAGAGAGAGGGAGGGAGGGGGGAGGGAGGGAAGGAGGGAAGTGGGTGAAGGAGACAATCAGAGGGCAAGTGGGTGAGGGAGGGGAATGAAGTGAGGGTGGGATTGAACAAAACAAGTGACTCAATAGGTGAGAGAGTGAGGGATGAGGGACCGACTCATGAACGACTTGTGAACAACTTGTGAACGACTTGTGAATGAATCTTGAATTAGTGTTTAATCAAAACAAAGGGAGTAAATGATGAGGTGAGTGGTATGAGTGAGGGAGTGAGGCAGAGAAAGAGTGTAACTGAGCGACTAATGGGGGTTAGTGATAGGCCTGTTGACAGAAAGTGTCAGCCTTAACCACACTGACCTGCGGAGGATCCCACACTGCATGCAGAAAGAAGCGGCTGGATTTGAGTGCCAGCGCAGACGTGGACCGACTGTAAAATGTGAATTTCTGGTTGGATGTGAATAAATGTGAATGGGGAAAGTGGGTGTAT
>NC_052347.1:19561891-19569904 GCF_016432855.1 Salvelinus namaycush | reverse complement strand
AGGGTCTCTATCTATGTGGTTATGTTAGCAGGGCCGTAGGGACTCTATCTATGTGGTTATGTTAGCAGGGCCGTAGGGGCTCTATCTATGTGGTTATGTTAGCAGGGCCGTAGGGGCTCTATCTATGTGGTTATCTTAGCAGGGCCTCTATCTATGTGGTTATGTTAGCAGGGCCGTAGGGTCTCTATCTATGTGGTTATGTTAGCAGGGCCGTAGGGTCTCTATCTATGTGGTTATGTTAGCAGGGCCGTAGGGTCTCTATCTATGTGGTTATGTTAGCAGGACCATAGGGTCTCTATCTATGTGGTTATGTTAGCAGGGCCGTAGGGGCTCTATCTATGTGGTTATGTTAGCAGGGCCGTAGGGGCTCTATCTATGTGGTTATGTTAGCAGGGCCGTAGGGGCTCTATCTATGTGGTTATGTTAGTAGGGCCGTAGGGGCTCTATCTATGTGGTTATGTTAGCAGGGCCGTAGGGTCTCTATCTATGTGGTTATGTTAGCAGGGCCGTAGGGGACTCTATCTATGTGGTTATGTTAGCAGGGCCGTAGGGGCTCTATCTATGTGGTTATGTTAGCAGGGCCGTAGGGGCTCTATCTATGTGGTTATGTTAGCAGGGCCTCTATCTATGTGGTTATGTTAGCAGGGCCGTAGGGTCTCTATCTATGTGGTTATGTTAGCAGGGCCGTAGGGTCTCTATCTATGTGGTTATGTTAGCAGGGCCGTAGGGTCTCTATCTATGTGGTTATGTTAGCAGGGCCGTAGGGTCTCTATCTATGTGGTTATGTTAGCAGGGCCGTAGGGGACTCTATCTATGTGGTTATGTTAGCAGGGCCGTAGGGGACTCTATCTATGTGGTTATGTTAGCAGGGCCGTAGGGGCTCTATCTATGTGGTTATGTTAGCAGGGCCGTAGGGTCTCTATCTATGTGGTTATGTTAGCAGGGCCGTAGGGTCTCTATCTATGTGGTTATGTTAGCAGGGACTCTATCTATGTAGTTATGTTAGCAGGGCCGTAGGGGACTCTCTGGCTGCACTTTGTGGTCATAAAAAGCTAATGGGCCTAACATTCAATACTGGCTGACTGGATGAAAAGCCAAAGCCCTCTGGCCTATGGTCCATTCACCAGAGTGGATGGGTCATGATCAGGGGCTGGAGCAGGGGGTAGCGTAGGTAACCCTGGGTTGACCCGGGCCTGGAGTGCTGCAAGGTTTAGTTCCAACCAGGCACCGCACCTGACGCTCCTGAAAACATCACCAACTGAAATAATTGAGGTAACTCTGGAGGGCTGGATACTGTACAAGCACCATCATGTGTTAACCTGCTATAGCCTTCCCTATGTGATCCCTGCTGAATCAGCATGGTGCACTGTCCAGGGTCCTGACTGACCGCACTAGCCTTTTTCAGCATGCAACTCTCTCTCATAAAGATCCCACTTGACACAGACATCAATTCAACTTCTATTCCACGTTAGTTCAACCTAATGTCATTGAAATGGTGGAAAGAACGTTGATTCAACCACTGTGTGCCCAATGGGAAGTTCTCACAGTGAAGACTAATAATATACCTAGTAAAATAGATATCATCTCGATTAAGCTAACTTGAAGAAATAACTGTAAAACAGAATAGATATACAGAAATGAGAACTAGGCAGCCTAATGAAAACTCAGTGCAGTGATCATGATTCATCTGTATGTCTTTGATTATAACAAATCAGGGTTCTGCGTTCAGCTCACTACTCATGCCATCCGTTCAGGGAAACGTGTGGGCGGCTGATTTGCTTTCAGTGTCGGTCGGGAGTGTGATTGGTGTCTTAACTTCCAAATGGCAGACGGTGGAGAAGGGGACACCGTCGTGCGTCAACATCTGCTGATACCAGCCATCTCTCTCTCGCTCTCTCTCCCTCCCTTAGCCTACACACACACGCGTCGCAGACACATTTTCAGTATTATTTCATGAAGTACAACCAATACTGTTCAGCCAATACTCTTAAATACTTTGTCATATAATCCATATTATCCAACGTGCACACGCTGGCTTGTGACAGCCTGTCAGCCTTGCATTATGCTGTCCCATAGCCTATACCGAGAAGACAACGACAGTGTGATTTGCTGTGTTAAAGTGCCAAATCTGGTCACAGTACAAAGCAAGAGAGAGAGAGAGAGAAAGAGATAACACAAAACTGTCTAGAGAACACATCACTGCAGAACGTCACAGTATTATCCCCGCGTGATTCCTCTCCTCCCTCCAAATCCCCCTCTCACATCTGTCCATCCGCGCGCCCAACCGTTGATCTATCGACCGACACCGTCTTTCTCATTCTTTTGCCCAAGCAGCCTGAACACATATATACATGTATCGTATAGATGTATCGCCGCACAAACATATCCAACAACTGTAACTCAAATAGGCAATGTTTCCATAAGGCTACAGCGTCCTCCACGAATTTTAGCCTACATCATCAAACTGAATTCCAACATTTAAAAAACTAACAACACAATCACCAACACAAAATCGGCTATTAAAAGCAGTAGGCTTTGCTTACAGAACCATGTTGTCTACTAGTCCTGCTGCGTCGATAGACAGACAACGCAGAGCGTATGTTTAGCGCAGGTGGCTGCTCTGCAAGCAACAGCATTCGCCCGGTACCATCGATCCGTTTCCCTCTGAACTATTCATTACTATGCGACTATAGGAGCGTGCCATTTACAAAATAATTCACATTCGCTTGGAAGGTAAACAAATTATTACAGTACCTCCTCTGATTTCCGTTCCAAAATATTCTTCCAGCGCTTGAAGCAAAGAGGCAGATTTTTTAATATTCTCTGCCAACGCCGTAGTTCAGCTGCACAGCGCGCGAGTGATGGGAGCGCGCGCGAGATAGAGAGAGCCCTCTGTGTGGAGGTAATGCCACTCCTGCTTAGATTGAACTGCAATGGGCTCTTGCATTATTGCTGTCGCACCTCTATGACAGAACCACATAACTACTGGGCTTAGTGGAGGCTCCTCAGAGGAGGAAGGGGAGGACCATCATCCTCTGTTTGCAACTGTTGGACTAATGATTACAGCCTAGATAAACTAGATGCTGTCAAGAGTGTGCAAGGCGGTAATGAATGTGTCACTGTCTGTCCATGTCCATCATAAACGGCACTGACCGCCACTGACTGGGTTATATGCTACTAACATAACAACAACTAGACCCACTATAAATGAACAGTAGGCTAATGTCAATGAATATATCTTATTTGTCTGCAAATGTAATGTCTTAGACACATCTCACTTTGACACAATCAAACTAGTCATTCCTCAGAGTGGTTTTATGGGTTTTATCAGGTAAATCTGGTATTCCACTCACTCAGCAATGCAGAGCCCCTAGCACCTGGAGAGGAGGTGGGCGCATTGACTAATCCTCTGTTGCCCTCACCCTACCTCAATCCCTTTCTGACTCACCCTACCTCACCCCTCAATAGTTCTGTTACATACTGTTCACAACCTCACCCTTCAATACCCCCCTCCTCCCCAACCAACCTCACCCCCAATACCCCACCCCCCATACCCCCCCCCCCCCCCCCCCCCACACACACAATACTCCCCTCCCCAACCAACCTCACCCCTTATCACCCCATCAATCTAGACAGAGATAGAAAGAAAAGGGGTGGGAGACAGGAGGGGGAGAGAGAGAAAAGCCCTTATGAGTGTCTGTGTGTAGTCTTCTCCTGAAGCAGGGTGTTGGACCAGACCAGTGGTGAGACAGGGAGTATGGAGCTGTGGCCAGGAACACCTGTCAGAGGATTATCCCACAGAAAAACATGGAACACTGAGGAAGCTGCATGTAATGGGAACTGTGTGTGTGTGTGTGTGTGTGTGTGTGTGTGTGTGTGTGTGTGTGTGTGTGTGTGTGTGTGTGTGTGTGTGTGTGTGTGTGTGTGTGTGTGTGTGTGTGTGTGTGTGTGAGAAAAAGTGAATTAATGAATATATGGGAAGTACAGTATATTTTTCCTTTAGGCGATGTGGGAAGATGTGATATAAACAAGGGTAAAGAAGTGCAGATGTGAGTGGGAGGGAGGTTGAACCAGTCTGGTTCACATATATGAACATGTTCAAACTCAAATAGTACGTCTCTCAAACGCCATGAGCGCCAATGTTCTAATCACTCAAGTACCGGGCTGAGTTTGATAATACAAGGTAGTGAACTGAGAATGCTGCATAGAAACCTGTATGATACACCCCTGTCATGTGAAGACGTGCAGTACTCCACATCCACACATGCAGCATCTAGAGCATCATCATGGGAGCAATAAGCTGACTTGATAGATTACAAACTATAAACTGATTCATCGTAATTATGTCCCTAGACCAGAGACAGAGTGGGGGGGCAGAGTGGGGGGGCAGGAGCTCTTCCTGTTTTTTTTGGTTCCAACCTTCAGGGCATGTGTTGAGAAAGAGAGCAACTCCGTTTGGGCTGATCTGTGACCCACTAGCACCTCCATCGGTAAGAGGGGAATGATGCAACCTCACTTACACACAAGGATACTTTATTGACACACACACACACACACACACACACACACACACACACACACACACACACACACACACACACACACACACACACACGAAATGTACATGCACTGGTAGTTGAATGGTAGTGGTTGTGAAACAGAAGAAACAGGGGTAATGAATCCCCTGTACACAACACTATAACTGATAGCACAAGTAGAGCAACAAGGCTATTATCGAGGGAAGGATGACAATGTACACTGAACAAAAATATAAATACAACATGCAACAATTTCAAAGATTTTACTGAGTTACAATTCATATAAGGAAATCAGTCAATTGAAATAAATTCATTAGGCCTTAATCTATGGATTTCACGTGACTGGGAATACAGATATGCATCTGTTGGTCACAGATACCGTAACCCTAGTCTAAACCATGTCTCAGCCAGGGGAGGGGATCATATCAAACATCATTTACATATTTGATTTCGAATTTTAAGACCCCTTAAGGTATCAAAAATAAATATAACAAAATGATTGGATGAAACATTGAATTTGGCAAAATATACCCTTATTTCCATAAACAAATTGAACTGGTACCAGGGACCTTCAGAAGAGTGTTGTGAGGCTTGTGTCCCAGAGAAAAATGGAGAACACCGGTATGTTTGTGAGAGTCTCAGCTGTCCACAGAGTGGTTATATTAGTGTGAAGCCCAAACCATTTTGACACTATAGACAGAAGTTGGCAGAAGAGGCTGTACCGACGTCAGACGAGTCTAGTGAGGTTTGTGGGCTTCCTTGAGCAAAGTGGAGAACACTAGTGTGTTCTTTCAATAGAGTGGTCATAATCATTTGTAGGTCATTTGGACTTTACAGACATTTTATGCGATAAGACCAATTTTCAGAATGCCTCATGGTCTGACAAACACCGCTCTCGCTCTGCCACTTTTCACCACAGATGCGGGAGGGCGATATTGGCGGATGCGGTGGATTGAGCCCTTGCAAAAGAACGGATATCTCTAGCTTAAACAAACAGATTTTGATGGGGATTGTTTTATTATGTTAATTAGATTTCTGGAAATGGTAGGCTAAGGGTTAAAAAAAAGGTAGGGGGGTGGATCAGAAAGCCAGTCAGTATCTGGTGTGACCACCATTTGCCTCATGCAGAGCGACACATCTCCTTCGCATAGATTTAATCAGACTGTTCCTTATGGCCTATGGAATGTTGTCCCACTCCTCTTCAATGTCTGTTTGAAGTTGCTGGATATTGGCGGGAACTGGAACACGCTGTCGTGCACGTCCATCCAGAGCATCCCAAACACGCTCAATGGGTGACATGTCTGGTGAGTATGCAGGCCATAGAAGAACTGGAACATTTTCAGCTTGCAGGAGTTGTGTATAGATCCTTGAGTCAGATGATCCCGCAGGTGAAGAAGCTGGATGTGGAGCTCCTGGGCTGGCGTGGTTACACTTGCTCTGCGGTTGTGAGGACAGTTGGACGTACTGCCAAATTCTCTAAAACGACGTTGGAGGCGGCTTATGGTAGAGAAATTAACTTTCAATTATCTGGCAACAGCGCTGGTGGACATTCCTGTAGTCAGCAAGCCAATTGCACGCTCCCTCAAAAGTTGAGACATCTGTGGCATTGTGCTGTATGACTGCACATTTTAGAGTGGCCTTTTATTGTCCCCAGCACAAGGTGCACCTGTGTAATGGTCATGCTGTTTAATCAGCTTCTTGATATGTCCCACCTGTCAGGTAGATGTATTATCTTGGCAAAGGAGAAATGCTCTGTAACAGGGATGTAAACAAATTTGTGCACAAAATTTGAGAGAAATAAGCTTTTTGTGCGAATGGAACATTTCTGGAAACTTTTATTTCATTTCATGAAACATGAGACCAACACCTTATATTATATTTTTGTTCAGTATATATGCTACCTGACATATTACAATACAGCTATAGACAAAGACATTATACAACAATAGTAACAACTACGAAGAACAATATACAAATATCGCACAACTCACAACGCACGCACACCATCCCACAAGCTCAGAGATATGAGTCCAGCAGTTGTTGTGCAGGACAAAGATGAGCTTTCTGCTCTCTCTGTGACTGCTTGAAGTAGACAGAGATGAGCTTTCTGCTCTCTCTGTGACTGCTTGAAGTAGACAGAGATGAGCTTTCTGCTCTCTCTGTGACTGCTTGAAGTAGACAGAGGGGGAAGCAGGAGTTTGTGATCTGGGACCCAAGCTGACTGCCTGTGATGACCCCACAGTGTGATAAGGCCCCTGGCAACCATGACCCCTAGCAACAAATCGTTGGCCAGGGCCCTAGGTGTGAAGGGCCAGTTTGGTTCCAGTGGGGGAGGGTAGTCTACTGCAGAAGTTAGAAAGAGAGGGCTGTGATATGGTGTGCTAAGAGTCTCTGGCAGAGAATTCGTAACATATTGGTCATATCACTGTATCACTAACTAACCCCCAGGCCTGTTGGACAGAAAGACCCACTACATCTCAGAGACTTTAAGCATAATTACAGACACAATTTGGAAGACTTTTGCTGAAAACCCAATCAACCTCTGCCCCTTAGGCTATGGAAAAATATCACCCATCCAATTTAACAGCAAAGTAAAGCAATTACCATGTTATCCTATCTGCACCTTCTAGATCTAAACGAGTGCCTGCAGGAGAGTTGAGGACTGGAGATTGATTTGGAATTCAGTAAATGTCTGCCCACTGGGTAAAAACTGGTTGAATCAACATTGTTTCCATGTCATTTCAACCCGAAAATAAATGTGCTGATGTTGAATCATTGTGGAAAAAATCATCAACATACAGTTGGGCATTTTGTCTTTTTTTCACCCAACTTTTAACCTAAATCCAATGACATAGTGCATTTTTTGATTTCACTTTAAATTCACGTTAGTTGACAACTCAACCAAATGTCAATCAAAACTAGACGTTCAACTGACATCTGTGCCCAATGGGTGATTAGTTAGCTGCCTAGCAACTTTGTATACTAAACACCCCCAGACGCACTGCATTGATTTTTAACATGGTTTGGAGTTTATTCCTGACTATTTCGACAAAGTCAACTCATTGGAACTCAAAGAGCAGGGCTGTTAACCCAACAGCGTTTCCCGGCTGACAGACCAGCACGACTCAGCAAGCACTGCAGCTGGGTTCCCATGGTAACAGGCAAAGAGACTAGCAGCACTGTGACTCGGAGCAAAACACCCCACACCCAGCCTCCTCCTTATCCTCCTCCTACTTCTTCATCTTCATCTTCTTCTTCGTCTCTGACCCCCTATTGTACTCTCTTTCACTCCTGCTGCTGCATTCACCCGTCTTCGAATCTTCCTTTATTTCCATCCGTCTCTGTATGCCTCTCTATCTCCTCCAGTTGACTCTTCCTGCCATTTATCTATCCATCTCCATCTTTATGTCTTTCTCTCTGTCCCTACAACCCCAACCGGCTTTTCATTCTTTGTTCATCGATTGAATCATGGCTA
>NC_052347.1:19501891-19556891 GCF_016432855.1 Salvelinus namaycush | reverse complement strand
TTTATTTACTTGTATTTCATCAGGGGAGCCCAATTGAGACCAGAGTCTCATTTTCAATGGTGCCATGAGAACAAAGTTAAATTTAAAAACAATTAAACTACAAATAACAAGATACAATGACAAGTAAACAACATTAGAACATTACTAACATCACAGCCATCATAAACAAGTTATTAAAGTCAATCAATGAAAACAAATGCACACCTCTGTGAACTGATTTATCCTCAGGGTTTTAAAAGTCCCTAGTGGCACCAGGGACTTTAACAGGGACTAGCCAACCTTTTGATACAGGATGCAGTGGTGACTATTAAAACTCTCACCAGTAATAAAATGAATGGCGCTGTGTCCCCATTAAAGAACGGCATCCAAAGGTGTAAGAGTAGTGGCTGCTGCAATCTGGTAAATGGTGTCACCATAATCAAGAACTGGCAGAACAGTTGACTGAACAATCAGACACACCGACACACAGACACACAGACAGACAGACAGACAGACAGACAGACAGACAGACAGACAGACAGACAGACAGACAGACAGACAGACAGACAGACAGACAGACAGACAGACAGACAGACAGACAGACAGACAGACAGACAGACCCTCTTGTGGCTCATGGTGAAGTTGACAGGCTCAGAGAGCTGGGTGTGGTTGATCTTGGGCAGTGTGGCGGTGATGACATCAGACAACATCTCTGTGTGGTTTTCTGTCTGCAAGAAGCTAGCACCGAGAAGGCTCTCCATCCCACTGACTGTCAGGAATACTGCTGATGCTGTACCTAGGGAAACAGAGTAGGGGGCTGTCGTTAAATAACACTCAGAACCTTCATCATCATCACCCCGGAATAGTCATCATCATCACCAACAACACCATCATCATCGTCATCATCACCACCATCATCATCAGTATCATTATCATCAGTATGATTCCCATAATAGTCATTGTCATGGTGATATTCTTCATTGTCATCTTAACCACCACTATACAGCTGTGTCTGGTCTATCTCACCATTATTGTTTCTGGCCAGAGCCTTTAGGTTGATGTCCATGGTGTTTCCCCTGGCTGAGAGGGAAGAGGTGTCTGTACTGTTGGCCTCGATTACCTGCAGACTAATGTCTAACATACACATTTACAGTACAAGTATTATTTTATATGGGGAGAATGAAGGAGAGATGATGTGTATGTTAGACACTAATGTATGACACAGATACCAGTTAAACTTCAACTTTTACTGACAAGGAAATAAACTAAAGCGATACTGCATTACTGCAGGGGGGAGAGAGAGATGGAAAGGTGGTAGGGGCTGTATGTAGGTCCAGACTGCGTAATGGTTCTTCTTACCCAGCTCAGGTGTGTGTATGGTTTTTTTGACCCGGCCCTGAGAAGGGTCCACTAAGGCATTCACCAGGAGCTCTGAAATCTTCAGGACCACACTGCCAGACTCCCCGCCATCCTTTCCAGCCCCACTCGACACCTGGCCTGTACTGGCCTGCTGCGCTGAGATGGTTCCAGCTCCTGACACCTTCTATGGAAATGGATCGATGAATTAATGGAGAAATTAATTCATGAATGAGAACGGTTACATGCACACAATAATGAGATTAATGTGGATAGTCAGGTGAATATAATAGTTTGTTTAAAACCTTTGCATGCTTTGCATGAAGAACGATTTCCCTAATAATCCTGTTTACACTGACACATCTGAGAACAGGCTACTTTTGATAAATGCCAGAAATCGCTAATCCAATAAATAATTCTAACACAGTGACCATGTTATGTTTGCGAAGACTATTTGATTCAGAGTTCGGACATAAAAAGTTTGTATGCGGAAAATATTTATAAGACGCATACAGTTTTTGCGAACTCACTTCACTCGCGCATTAGATGGAAACGTGCGGTACCCGGTGCTGGCACATGCGCAGATCAAATACACCGCCGGAACGCCGATGAAGATAAGCAGAACTCGGCCACAATCAGTTTAATATCGAATTCTTAGTGTGCATGTAAAGGTACTCAATGATAAACCTACTGCCTTGACTAAGACAAACTAACCCTACTCCGATTATTATGATTTAAAATATGAGACAGAGTTGGAAGGGGACATTACCAGGGCTGTCGAGAGGCTGTTTGTCACTGACTGAGGAAAAAAGAAAATGGGAGAGAAAGAAGGGAGAGAGGAACGGGGGAGAGATACAATGACATTGGTTAGCATGTGGAGACATTAAACAGGACCCTCTGGGTAGGGAATAGAACTATGTACTGAAACCTGACCCATTTCCAAATTATCCACTAAATGGCGCCAGAAATCAACGAACGAGCATGTCAGTGGCCGTTTGTCTCAGCGTCTCAGAGTAAGAGTGCTGATTAAGGATCAGTTGAAACTTTAAGATCACGTGAACAAAATTACATGGACAGAGGGAACCTGATCCTGGATCAGCACTCCTACTCTGACAGGTTTGATACATATGGCTGAAGATCTACAGAAGTGTTTAGAATAGATAGTAAGAGCTATGGGGGGGGGTTTTTTAATTTTTTTTTTACAATGATGGCCAAACCCTCCCCTAACCCGGACGACACTGGGCCAATTGTGCGCCACCCAGTTTCTGGACAGGACTCGTCTACCAGATGTAAAGGTTGCTGTACTGACCCCCTCTGGTAGGACAATGTCAGGGTTCTCCATCAGCTGTTGGTTCATCTGGTTGAGGAAGTACATCTCCTTAGACTGGCCCTGCAGTGGAAACACAGAACAACATCAACACAACATCAACACAACATCAGCACAACATCAACACAACATTGGCACAACATCTGCACAACATTTACACAACATCAGCACATCAACACAACATCAATACAACATCAGCACAACCAGATGACAATGTTGTTACAACTTTGTCGTCAGTGATACTTTTCCTACATCTTCATCCGACAGGATCAATTTTAAAGCCCACCATACTGTATGGGTGGTACTTGCACAGGATCCATTCTAAAGACCTGTGTGTTTCCAACCACATACCTCTGGGGGAACTATGGCGGCTAGAACGTCATCAACACCTGTGAGGGGGGATGGAGGGAAGGAGAGAGAGAGAGAGAGAGAGAGAGAGAGAGAGAGAGAGAGAGAGAGAAGAGAAATAAAGACAGAGAGAAAGAGAAAGAGAAAGACAGAGAGAGAGAGAGAGAGAGAAAAGATCGAGTGACAGAGATAGATAGTGAGATAGTGAGAGAGAGAAAGATAAATAAAAAAGAGAGAAAAAGAGAGAAAATAATATATCAAGTTCCCATCAGACCTCCGGAGCGTTTCACTACACTGGACTTCTTCTGTAAGTAATATCTTTCCAAACAATACAAGTATGACTCACTTTCACACACACTGACGTCCGTTTCCCACAGTACTCCAGTGGAGGAGAAGTATCCTTCCACACAGGAACAGTGGAAGGTCCCTGGTGCATTGGTACACACAGAGTGGAGACCACATAGACCAGGGGTGTTAGCACACTCATCTATGTCTGCAGGGAGAAACAAACACTGGGATATACACACATACAGTAACGGATACACATACAACGATACACCACACATACACACACACACTTTTACATGCATGCATACACGCGCACACTCAGTGAAGTATGTCACAGACCTAGGCATGGGTTTAAGGGGCTGGCTATGGCATCTGGGCTGGTGAGCAGGTAACCAAAGAGGCAGGTACAGCTGTGTGCTGCATAAGAGTTGGTACAGTTGGCATTGGGACCACACACGGTTTTGTTCAGACACTCATCAATGTCTGTAGGGTTCAAACCACAGATATAACTGATAAGAACAAGTTATGGTCACCAAGCATGTCAGAGTAGGACTGCTGATCTAGGATCAGGTGCTCCCTATCCACAATCTCAGTCATTAGGATCTAAAAGGAAAAATGTATCCTAGATCAGCACTCCTATTCTGAGACACGTTGTGAATAAAGGCCCAGAATCACCTAACACCATTATCTTATCCTAGATCGAGGTTATGTCCCAAATGGCACCCTATTCACTCTATACATACACCCTGTATACATACACATTAACTATATTCATACACCCTGTATACATATACATACATTCACATTCACTATATTCATACACCCTGTATACATATACATACACATTCACTATATTCATACACCCTGTATACATATACACCCTAAATACACATTCACTATATACTTACACCCTGTAAACATATAGATACACCCTATATACACATTAACTATATACATACACCCTGTGTACATATACACCCTATATACACATTAACTATATACATACACCCTGTATACATATACACCCTATATACACATTAACTATATACATGCACCGTATATACATATACATACACCCCATATACATATTCACTATATAAATAGGGCATAGGGTGCCATTTGGGATGTAAACCTAGTCAGTGCCCCATGATACAGTATGTTAACGACAACAGCAGTGAGACAACACAGTACCTATACAGGGGTTGGCCTTGCTGGGGTCTAGGACTGGGTTTTTGGGTGAGAAGCCTAGGAGACAGGTACAGTTGTGGGCTCCTGGTGTGTTGGTACAGACAGACTCCTGACCACAGACGGTTGAGTTGAAACACTCGTCAATATCTGTGGGGGTTCAATAGTTGAATAGTTCAGTTAGCATTTTAGCATCTTACGACAGGGTGCCAGGCAGCATCCAGGTTGACAACATTATGGTCAGTAGTGTATGATATAGATAATAATATACTGTAACATAAAATGCTACCATGAGTTCTTCCATCTCTTTTAGGAAGCACTGTAAATTAGCGTAAGTTAGATGTAATGATGCAATGCACATGACTGTTGTTATCCATTCAATATGTTCATGTTTTACCGGTCCCTATCTAAATAAATGGTTTATATTAAAACATTAAAATAGTTTCATCAGATTTATGACAGAAAGCTAGTGTTAGTGCTGTTCAGAGACCTTGGCAGTCGAAGGGTCCGTCAGGCTTGTATCCATTGTAACAGGTGCAGGTGTAATTTCCTGGTGTGTTTGTACATTTACCAAAACCACCACAAACCTTCTCAATCTCCACACACTCATTCACATCTGGGGGGACATAGATTTAAAATGCCAATATTTACAAAGTTCCACAAATCAAAGCACACAAAACTAGACAACGTTCAGCAATATTATTTCCGGAATGTTTTTTTATCTTGCTTACACAGCAGACAGCAGACAAATTCACACATATATATTCACAAAGTTAAAAACAGCAAAAAATGCAGGTATGTCGTTCATAGCAGCCCTGAAATTCAAACTCTGGCCTCATGTCATTGATATGATTGGTGCAGTAGGTGTAAGAGTGGTAAACATACCTGTGCAGGGGTTGCGGGTTGGGTTGAGTGCCAAGGCTGGGTCTGAGAGTGCAAACCCCTCTAGACAGCTACAGTTGTAGACTGCTGGTAAATTAGTACAGTTGGAATGCGGACCGCAGAGATTAGCGGTCTCCTCACACTCATTGATATCTGTTGGGGAGGGTTAGGACAGAGTTAGAGGCTATCTTCTACATCAAGGGTGGAAAAATACGGCCCCGGCCTGCTAGTCAATTCAATGCAGTCCGCAGTGGATTGTTTTCTAAGAAATACTTTTTCTGTCCACATCTGCCATTTCATTTTTGAATCCTGATGTGGCTCTTGAGCCAAAAAGTGTGCCTACCCCTAGTCCTGTTTTACACACACACACACACACACACACACACACACACACACACACAGACAGACAGACAGACAGACAGACAGACAGACAGACAGACAGACAGACAGACAGACAGACAGACAGACAGACAGACAGACAGACAGACAGACAGACAGACAGACAGACAGACAGACAGACAGACAGACAGACAGACAGACAGACAGACAGACAGACAGACAGACAGACAGACAGACAGACAGACAGACAGACAATAAATAAACCAGTTTAAATGGTCAAATTCCCATTTGTGACTGACTATTATTATTTCCATGTGAGAAGTGCAGTGTATTGTACCGCTGGGTCTATGCTGAATGAACAACCATCATACTGTCTTAACTGATCAAACAAGTAGGACTGACTGATTTAACTGATATAACCACACAGCCTGTTACATAGCTACTACGGCACTTCTACCTTGGCAACCGAAGGATTCGTTTGTGGGTAGATGTTTTGGAGGTATCTTGTATCCAGAGACACATTGACAGCCTCCATTTTTGGTTGTACTACACTCTGCAAGGGGACCACAGGAGTCTGCCACACAGTTCCTATGGTCTGAACAGAGAGAACAGACACACAGAATCTACTTTAACAGTCTACTATTTTAGCTTGGAACAATGGGACACAAGAGCAGGTTCACTTCAAGTCAGATATAATGTCTCTGTGACCTTAACAGATTGACTGCTTCAAAAACAAGTAGCTTGCTTAATGATTTACTACTTTTTTACTATATACCAATCCATCAATTAAACTTCAGATAGAGTACATTTAAACAGCTCAATATACTTAAGAGCTAAATAGACAATAACATGTGTTTGGGAGGAGTACTGTTCAAGTCATATAAAAAGCAGGGGATTTCTATACTCGCTACTCACATGTCACATAACCCATGTAGTTGACTGGGTGGTTGGCCATCTGCCTGTACACATAGAATCCTCCAGAAGAGCAGTAGATCACTTGAATAGCTACATTGTAATTACAGCAGGAACCTGCGTTTCCACACGCGTTGCCCGTTGTTGGAGTCTCAGACTCAGACTGAGGATGTGTAAAGGTCAGATGGATGGGATAATACACCCCGCTGTAATCGACTGGAGCACATTGTGGAATGACGGTGTCCCCTCCGATCCCGACGTAGCGCACCCATATGTTTGTTCGCCATATGTCGGTATTGATGGGGTAGCCGGGGATAGAGGAAGAGCTGAAGAGATAGTTACGTCGAGGCTCATCCAGAGCCGTGTAGCCATCACAGGAACCTGGGTGGAAGAAGAAGAAGACAATAAAAAATATAGCCCCAATGCCAGGGTTTAGCTACTGTTCCATCATCAGGAGAAATTGGACACATTGCCCTACGACGAGTTACTTCTGTACTGTTAAACCTCCTACCAAACATCAGAACTCATAATCAAACTGATCACATAGAATACAAATAAGAACATGCAGGGGTTATTTAAAGAACTTCCCACTGGGCACAGACATCAATTCAACATCTATTCCACATTGGTTCAAAGTAATTTCATTGAAATGGCGAGGGAACAATGTTGATTTAACCAGTCTGTGCCCAGTGGGTACTTACCATTAGGATAAGAGGAAGTCCCAATGATGAACAGAGAACCTGAAAGGAAGGAGAAGACACAAAGTCAAGGGCAGGCAGTAATACTAGATGGTGATCATTTGGGATAAAATACTGAAATATCAGTTCACTCACCCAGGAGTAGAGACAGAGAACAGTAGCTCATCCTGACAGATCCCTCTTCCAGGGCTGAATACATTGAATACCTTCACCCAGTCTAACCCATACGTGCATCCCCAGAGAAACATCTTAATTTGCACACCATCCAAAACTCTGTTATCAGAAGGTTTGAGACTTATGCAAATGATCTGGTTTAGGTTTGGATACAAACCTCCATCTTAACAAAACAAAGTGAGGGAGACGATGGCTGAGGTCAGAAGCTACTCTTTCACTGATGGAAGGGAGGGGGAAGAGGGGGATGTCATCCATTTTGAGGCCTGCTCTGTGGTAAACGCTTAAGTAGCATAGCACAGCCTCAGACAATTACAACAGGCAACTCAAATTGGCTTTGGAATTTAGAAGCTTAATAAGGATTTTATTGTAATCTGTGGAAATACCCAACCATCAAGACTAGGACTATAGCCCAGAGATTTTATGCTTGTGGTGTGGCTTGACCATAGATCAGATCTTGTCGTTGTTAGCCTACTGTAATTAAAATGCAACTTAAAAAATGATGACCTATCCCAGTAGCCCACTTTGCCCAAATAGCCTACATGGCAAAATATAACCAGATATGAATGTTGGACAATCAACTAACAGGCCTATATGGTGAAGTGAGTGCTACAGGCTCCTCACACCACCAATATGCTCTCAGTCACACAAGGTTTATTACAGATGGGATGGAGGTAACGGTGACTATAAACTTTAGATGAATCCCAGGGGCTGGTTTGAAGCCACTATGCAGCCATTTTTGTGCTCCTCTACCATTGTAAAAAGGTTTTTGGAAGATATACTGTAGAAATGCATTTATTAATGTATACATTTGTTTTTGCCAAGTATATTCTATTACAGACACCCTAATGCATATTTCAATTACATTATGTGAACTGAACATACTGTATATATATATTACTTTTTTAAAGTCTAAAATATATATTTTTTCCTTTAAGTAAAACATTTTGAGAACACTAATGTTACTGTCTCCACTACAACAACAAAATACTTACATTTAATTACTGTAGAATTCCATTCATTCCTATGGGGGACTGCTCCTTCCGAGGAGTAGCTTCATAGCCTATCATTGGCCAATACATAGCATCAGCAATCTAGGGTTTATATACATCATTGGATGGAATCACGTGCCCTCTGCCTCCCGTGAATTCGGGTGCATTCATTTGTTTAATTCTGTGAGTTTTGTGATGTTTATCAATTCCCCTGCTAAATATATAGGCCTATCAGCTGTAATTTATTTGTGGTTAATATTCCCTATCATTTCGCAGTCATCTAGAACGTTAGCTACAGAATTGTTAATGGGATGTGTGGTGCTCCAAACCTGTTACAGCCTGGCTAATTGAAGGCAAGCAATTTTTCAATTAACCTGTTCTTGTCGATACTTTCTTTGTTCTTGATTCTGTAAAGTGTAATTATAAATGTCCGTGTCCAGTTGCAGGTAGTTCTCCAAAAGTTAGAGAATATTCAGAAATATATTTAATCTATGTTTTGTATCAAGTGAGAAATGCCTCTTGCATGTGTGTAGATCTTTGTTTTGGTAGCACTGTGGGACGCCCTGCAATCTACATAGAAACGACTAGTTCCTGCAAAGATGTTTGGAACTGTAAGATGTCTGGCTGCTAAAATGTCAAGGGAACTCCTTGGTGCAAAACATGGATTTCATATCTTTCTGGATCTTCTCTGGCTTTTGGAGAACAACCTGGACACAGACATTTATCAGATACACTTTTTACAGAACCGGGAAAGAAGAAAGTATCAGCAAGAACAGATTAGTTGAATTTACCAATTTAATGAAGGATAGGAAAATTGCCTTTTACATTGCAGAACCAGTTTACTGGCTGTAACTGAGAGGATTCGATTAAGCTGCCAAGGGTTGCACCGGGCTATGGTCCGTGACATGAATAGGCAAAAGAGGTGAGGGAGGAGCGGCCTTCTTAAATCTAACAGTAATCAGCGCTGCCCGGTAATCTGTGCTGCCCATATTGTGGACAAGGCTGCATGGTGCATCGTTCTGAAACAAACAACAAGTCTTATCCATAAAGTATATGTTTGAATTTTCAAACTACTTTTAGGCCTACTTAGGAAGACAGATAAAGAAGATATGCGTTTTTATCACGAGAGCAAACACTTTTAGATGTGAAAACACTGAATCCTACTCATTACTCCACGTGCTTAACCTACGCCACTTTTGTTTTGAGTACTTCTGGACTTCGCTGTCGGCCAGAACGGGGCAGCCAGAACGCTGTCGGCCAGAACGGGGCAGCCAGAACGCTGTCGGCCAGAACGGGGCAGCCAGAACGCTGTCGGCCAGAACGGGGCAGCCAGAACGCTGTCGGCCAGAACGGGGCAGCGAGAACGCTGTCGGCCAGAACGGGGCAGCCAGAACGCTGTCGGCCAGAACGGGGCAGCCAGAACGCTGTCGGCCAGAACGGGGCAACCAGAACGCTGTCGGCCAGAACGGGGCAGCCAGAACGCCGTCGGCCAGAACGGGGCAGCCAGAACGCCGTCGGCCAGAACGGGGCAGCCAGAACGCCGTCGGCCAGAACGGGGCAGCCAGAACGCCGTCGGCCAGAACGGGGCAGCCAGAACGCCGTCGGCCAGAACGGGGCAGCCAGAACGCCGTCGGCCAGAACGGGGCAGCCAGAACGCCGTCGGCCAGAACGGGGCAGCCAGAACGCTGTCGGCCAGAACGGGGCAGCCGGCTCACTTCAGGGAGGCACCCTTGTTCCAAAAGGAATGCAATCACTTTTCACCCGGTGCAAACTCCGCCCACCCGGGCACTCTTAATTTAATCCCCTCATTGTAATTTAGGAGGCTAATGGTTTGATCCTGGGCGGGGCCCTTTGAGGCCAATTTGTTGATTTGAGACTGCACTTGCCTTACCTGTGTCTGTTCAGCTATGCACAGGCTTCTTCTATTTGTGCTCAGTGTATCGTCAATGTAGTAAATCTTCTAAGACTATTTGATTGACATGTTGTATTGTATGGCGCCTTCACCGATGAATCACTAAGACCCGTATCTATAATCGAATAAATATTTGAGCACTTCAACCTGCCTTGAATCTTGTTGAGTCTCTGTGCGTATGACTGCTAAGGTCTTTCTACAGAATACTTGAAGCTTAATTCAAATTTGCGGCAAGATTAAAGAGGCGCTCATAAAAGATTAGTGCATATCACAGGTCCTTACGTTATGTTTTAATTCATTTGAGGAATTTACACAATTTACAATTTGTCAAATAAAATCACAGATTCTCAAAGTTTTGGATACTGTGAAAATCCCTTGCTGCCACTTAGACTCCCCTTGCAGGTTTCAGAAGTGTGTGTGCACATCAGGGCAGTGTTTTTTTAAACAAAGAAAGTCTGTAAACATTGCTGCTGAGCTTGAAGACAGGCAGGGTTAGACCTTGATTTCTATCTCACCTGTTGACCAATGATGGTTCTCAGAGAACACACCTTAGCTCAGTAGGCTGATATTGCATCAATTACAGCCTTGTTACCCAACTAATCTTTCAACATGCAGTTAGTGATACCTATATTAAACTACCCAGACAGTTATACAAGTTATCACAGACATGTGAGAAGGGGGGGATGGGTTGGGGAAGCCTTTTTTTGTTAATTTCCCTTACATACAGAATATTAAAAAACTGTTGATGCTGTCCTCTGTCTCTGTATGCATTTCTCTGATACCTGTAACTCCCTTCTGAAAAAATTACAATCTTATTCAAAAGTTGGTCATACAAAAAAGGGATAAAACCATGCTGATGGAGCGATACTGTGGACGGACTAGACAGAACGAAGACAGAAAGAAGAAGTAGAACCTAGAAAGAAGTAAAACAGTGCGTCATTACTCACTGTTTTGCCTGTGCTGTCAATTTGTCTTGTAAAGCTGGGCATGCTCTGTTGCATCTGATGATCTCTATGTAAATACAGCACACTGACAAGACAAATGGAAAATAAAGAAACCAAGAACAAAAACGCGTTTTTCAACTCCCTGTGTTCATATAAATAAGATTAGAGAAGGTAAATCGCAGCTGTCTTTGTGCAAACCTGGTTTTATTTGTACATGTATTTTCTACCATTATCTGCAGTCCTCTCTCAACATGCTTTCAGGGGTTTAGGGCGGTTCATTTGAGTGATGACTGAGGCCAAATCAAAGATACCATGTAAAGCCCGCTTATGTCAAGTCTCTGAGTTTACATTTGTATACTAGTCTATAGTGTTTTTTGTTTATTTGCTTCTTGATATTTCTGTAAATAGTATAGTATTCCCTTCCTTATTCTGAATTTCCAATAATTACAACAACAAAAAATGTTAGATGAGCGTTTCCCAGTCCAGGGGCCTCATTTATCAAAGGTGCATGCACACAAAAAGACTCTAAACCTAAGGTGCATTCAGTTCACTTGAACGTTTGCTAAGTTGCGGAACGGTTTGTACTGAACGACACATTTACCCAACACGTTCTTTCTTGTATGTTATTGAACAGACTTTGAGGTACTTTTGCTCCCGTTTGGTGGGTGTGGCGAGGTGTGGCTTGAAACAATGAGTGACCTATTTAAAGGGCGGTGGCCATGCTGACTGAGTTCCCCAATCCACAACCCAACCCCTTCCCGTTTTTCAACTGGTCGTTCAGTACAGCACTGTTTCCGTTCAATTAAACATTCCAGAACGTAAAGACTTACTGAACACAGGGTTGCACAAGTATAGAATGGCTGTAATTTATCAATGAAAATGTGTAAATATTGCGCGATACAGTTTGATGAATAAAAATAATTTGTTGGTAAGTAACTGAGTCTTGGCAAATATGCAGCAAGGTAGAATCACAGCAGCCTACTGTAGATGGTCTCTCAACTGTTGTCAACCAGATGTTTTCAATCATGATTCGTCACCAAGGATTTAAAGTAATTGTCCAGTGAAAATCTCACGTTTAAAAGTCAATTTCTGTTAACTCGTACGCAAATAATGTTGACCCGTTATACTCGTACTTGTGGCCAACGCATTAATTGGAGAAAAAAAAACACTTCAAAAATCACACCTCAAACGTTTATCTCAAACAGATGTTTAAAATATGCTTGCTATTTCCTCACAGAGGAGGATGTCATCTACCTGCAATAATTATACTTTTTTAGAAGTAATTGTAATTAATTATTGGTCATATTTCATAGATATCTGGACACTGGACAGTTGTTTTAATAATAGCATATTATTTTGTTTCGCAGCACGCGCCTATGGCACCTATCTACTAAGAACTAACTGCTGTTTGACTTTGTTTTCCGGCCGACCATTATTCTTGACGGAACGGTTGGCGGAATGGGGCGCGACTTGTCATGTATTAGTGTTATTTTAGATCCTTAGGACGTCCCTTCCGAAATAAAGGAAAGGGTTTATGGTTAGGTTTAGGGTAGGGACGTCCCAAGGATACCAGATAGCAATAATCCAAGTCAAATATTTAACTAACGACTGCATGAGTAACGTTAGCTACCAGATATATGTGCTAGATACATACTAATATGAAATGTTATCCAATACTTACGTTTGATTACCTATACAGCATAAAATATAGCAACATCTTTTTGTTTCGCACATTTTGAAGAGGTAGGTTGACTGGGTCAATATATTTCTTGAGTGTCTTAGCCTACTGGTAACTAGCTACAGACTAACGTACAGTAAGTAGTAACTTAGCTCTATCAGAGGAAGAGGCGAAGCCTTTAATAATATCCTAAATCTATGGCTCAATAGCTAACGTTAGTACATAAATGACCACAAACAACTGCCTTATGATGAGTAATTTCTGCATATGCTGAGACCGAAGTCAGTTAAGCATGTCCTATAGTTTTCTATCTAGCTATGAACTGAATGAAATGTCGTTATACTTCAACAGGTGATCACTTACAGGTGACAGCTTGACTAAGAATAGGGGCATACTGCCTCTGTATACAGTCGACCATGGCGTCACTGGTAAGTCTTGGGTGTATGGTTTACTTGTGGGGTCAACATGACAGTATCAGTCTATTGCTCAACACATTTGCTTCATCTGTTGCTTGCTTATCTCATTGTCAGGCTGGCTGGGCATTAATATGGAGATGGTCCCCCCTTTGCTGTTATAGCAGCCTCCACTGTTCTGGGAAATCTTTCCACTAGATGTTGGAACATTGCTGCAGGGATTTGCTTCCATTCTGAATTCAGCCACAAAAACATTAGTGAGGTCGGGCATTGATGTAGGACATTTAGGCCTGGCTCGCAGTCGTCATTCCAATTCAGCCTAAAGGTGTTCGATCGGGTTGAGGTCAGGGCTCTATGCAGGCCAGTCAAGTTCTTCCATCGATCTCGACAAACCATTTCTGTATGGACCTTGCTTTGTACACGGGGGCATTGTCATGCTGAAACAGGAAAGGGACTTCCCCAAACTGTTGCCACAAAGTTGGAAGCACAGAATCGTCTAGAATGTCAATGTCTGCTGTAGTGTTAAGATTTCCTTTACCGAAACTAAGGAGCCTAGCCCAAACATGAAAAACAGCCCCGGACCATTATTCCTCCTCCACCAAACTTTACAGTTGGCACTATGCATTGGGACAGGTAGTGTTCTCCTGGCATCCGCCAAACTCAGATTCGCCCGTTAGACTGCCAGATAGTGAAGCGTGATTCATCACTCCAGAGAACGCATTTCCACTGCTCCAGAGTCCAATGGCGGCAAGCTTCACACCACTTCAGCCGACGCTTGGCATTGTGATCTTAGGCTTGTGTGCGGCTGCTCGGCCATGGAAACCCATTACATGAAGCTCCGGACAAACAGTTATTGTACTACGTTGCTTCCAGAGGCAGTTTGGAACTTGGTAGTGAGTGTTGCAACTGAGGACAGACGATCTTTACAAGCTTCGGCACTCGGAGGTCCCGTTCTGTGAGCTTGTGTGGCCTACCACTGCGCGGCTGATCCGTTGTTGCTCCTAAATGTTTCCACTTCACAATAACAGCAGTTAGAGTTGACCGGGGCAGCTCTAACGGCAGAAATTTATCGAACTGACTAGTTGGAAAGGTGGCATCCTTTGATGGTGCCAATTTGAAAATCACTGAGCTCTTCACTAAGGGCATTCTACTGCCAATGTTTGTCTATTGAGATTGCATGTCTGTGCTCAATTTTTATACACCTGCCAGCAACGAGTGTGGCTGAAATAGCCGAATCCACTAATTTGAAGGGGTGTCCACTTTTGTATATGTAGTGTAGCAAACTGTGTGTGTTTTTACAGGGTGGCAGCAGTTCCTCTTCTACAGAGTACATAGTCCGGGTCCCCAAGTAAGTACTATCCGAGGCCTACAGCCATTGGGTTCTCATTTAACATTTGACCACAGCAGGGCCAATGTGTACAACATTCCCGACATTAACATTAACCGTTAATAATCATTGCATGCAATACGGTTTTGGAAACCTCACTCTACTTTCATATCACCACAAAATAATTTTTCACGTGCAAAAGACACTTAACATGCATAATTTTAACACGGATTCCCACAGAGGTTTTTTGCGTTGCACATTTACCTGAACTATCTGAACTACAACACTTCCTGAGCTAATGGCAACGCGGAGTGAACACATAAAAAAACATCTCAAACAAAAACCTCAGTTGATATCTGTGGTAAAACAGCTAACTTTCCCTAAGTGTATCGTCTATTTGTAGTGTTCCAAGCAGGACATAACATTTACTTTTTGGTTCACCAGCCACTGTGTCAGGTAGATTTAAAAAGTCCACCAGCCACTCAGATTTTTACATTACAGCATTAATCTAAAATAGATTAAGTTCAATTTTTTTCCTTCTCAATCTACATACAATAGTTTATAATGACAAAGCGAAAACAGGTTTTTAGACATTTCTGCACATTTTATAAAAAAAAATATAAATAGATCCCTTATTTACATAAGTATTCAGAGCCTTTGCTATGAGACCCTAAAAATGAGCTCCGGTGCATCCTGTTTCCATTGATCATCCTTGAGATGTTTTTACAACTTGATTGAAGTCCACCTGTGGTAAATTCAACTGATTTGACATGATTTGGAAAGGCACACACCTGTCTATATAAGGTCCCATAGTTGACAGTGCATGTCAGAGCAAAAACCAAGCCATGAGGTCGGAGGAATTGCCGTAGATCTCTGAGACAGGATTGTGTCAAGGCACAGATCTGGGGAAGGGTACCAAAAAATATCTGCAGCATTGAATGTCCCCAAGAACACATTGGCCTCCATCATTCTTAAATGGAAGAAGTTTGAAACCACCAAGACTCTTCCTAGAGCTGGCCGACCGGCCAAATTGAGCAATCGGGGGAGAAGGGCCTTGGTCAGGGAGGTGGTCAAGAACCCAATGGTCACTCTGACAGAGCTCCACAGTTCCTCTGTGGAGATGGGAGAACCTTCCAGAAGGACAACAATCTCTGCAGCACTCCACCAATCAGGCATTTATGGTAGAGTAGCCAGACAGAAGCCACTCCTCAGTAAAAGCCCCATGAAAGCCTAAAGGACTTTCAAACCATGAGAAATAATATTATCTGGTCTGATGAAACCACGATTGAACTCTTTGGCCTGAATACTAAGCGTCACGTCTGGAGGAAACCGGCATCATCCCTAAGGTGAAACATGGTGGCAGCATCATGCTGTGGGAATGTTTTTCAGCGGCAGGTTTTGGGAGACTAGTCAGGATTGAGCACAGAGAGATCCTTGACGATAACCTGCTCCAGAGCACTCAGGACCTCAGACTGGGGCGAAGGTTCACCTTCCAACAGGACAACAACCCTAAGCCCACAGCCAAGCCAACGCAGGAGTGGCTTTGGGACAAATCTCTAAATATCCTTAAGTGGCCCAGCCAGAGCCCGGACTTGAACCCAATCGAACATCCTCTGGAGAGACCTGAAAATAGCTGTGCAGCGACGCTTCCCATCTAACCTGACAGAGCTTGAGAGAATCTGCAGACAAGAATGGGAGCGTCACACCCAAGAAGACTCAAGGCTGTAATCGCTGCCAAAGGTGCTTCAACAAAATACTGAGTAAAGCGTCTGAATACTTACTTACTTTCAGTTTGTTCTTTTTTTTACATTCTAAAAACCTGTTTTTGCTTTGTCATTATGGCGTGTAGATTGGGGGGGGGGGGGGGGGTAATCCATTGTAGAATAAGAGACGAAATGTGGAAAAAGTCAAGGGGTCTGAATACTTTCTGAATGCACTGTAAATGATGTGGTATCTACATGAATCATAGCATAGCTTACACCACTAACCTGTGTGTGTGTGTGTGTGTGTGTGTAGGAACACCAGTAAGAAGTACAGCATCATGGCCTTTAACTCTGGGGACAAAGTCAACTGCTCCTCCTGGACCCAGGTATGCAGGCCAACTCTCTGGGAAACTCCCTCTCATTACAACTTTCCTCAATAGGCTTCTAGAACACTCAATGATTCTCTCCCTCCCTGTCTCTCTCTCTCCCTCCCTGTCTCTCTCTCTCCCTCCCTGTCTCTCTCTCTCCCTCCCTGTCTCTCTCTCTCCCTCCCTGTCTCTCTCTCTCCCTCCGTGTCTCTCTCTCTCTCCCTCCCCGTCTCTCTCTCTCTCTCTCCCTCCCCGTCTCTATCGCTCTACCTTCCTCTCCTCCCCTTCTATTATTTATGTTACCTTCTACACTTCTCCTCTCCCTTCTCCTCTCCCATTGTCCCATCCGTCTCACGCTCTGTCTTCTCTCCCCCCTCCTTTACCCCTCCCCTCAGGCTCGTATGGAGCGGGACATGAGTAACAGGAGGATGTATGGTGTGGAGGAGACTGAGGAGGGGGCGGCAGGCAGTGAGTTTGGGAAGAAGCAGAGGGAGGAGGCACGCAGGAAGAAGTTTGGAATCGTCACCAGGGAGTTCAAGGTGGAGGACCAACCCTGGATCCTCAAGGTCAACGGCAAGGCAGGGAAGAGGTGAGGCAGACACACACACACACACACACACACACACACACACACACACACACACACACACACACACACACACACACACACACACACACAATGGCAAAGCAGGGAGGAGGTAGGCTACACATAGGCCTTGAGCTTACCTTTACTTAGCTTTGGTTCTCTCACATACTTACCAAGCCATCCTTTGTCTTTCTGTCGATCCGAGGGCAAGGAAGAACTCCCATATAGCCTGAACTATCCTTTTATATCAACATGTTTCTCTCTCTGTTTCAGGTTCAAGGGTACGAAGAAAGGGGGCGTAACGGAGAATGCGTCCTACTACATCTTTACCCAGTGTCCCGACGGGGCCTTTGAGGCCTTCCCCGTCAACGGTTGGTACAACTTCGTGCCCCAGGCCAAACACCGCACGCTAACCGCCGAAGAGGCAGAGGAGGAGTGGGGCAGGTGAGGAGAGGGGGAGGGGAGACAGGTGTGGGGGAGAGAGACAGGAGAAGGGGAAATACTGAGGGAAAGAATAAAGATAGGGGGTGCAAATTCACCCCTCAGGTAAAAACACTAGGGGGTAGATGTGGGGTAGGAGAGTAGAGAGAAAATGTGATGCTGACTCTCAAACACACACTTCCTCCCCCCCTCTCAGGAGGAACAAGGTGGTGAACCACTTCAGCATCATGCTCCAGAGGCGCCTGCGGGAGCAGGAGAGAGGCCCGGACGATGACGACGAGGAGGGCGAGAAGGGGGGGAAGAAGAAAAAGAAGAAAGGAGGAAGAGGAGGGGACCTGCGCATCCATGACCTGGAGGATGACCTGGAGCTGAGCAGTGATGAGAGTGACAGCAGTGGAGGAGAAGGTAAGGAGAGAAGAGAGCAACAGTGGCGTGCGAGAAGGTTTGGGCTTTTTTTCGATTCATCTTTCCTCGATTCATTGCATCCTCTCGTCTGGACCTTCTCCCTCAATACAGTTGAGAAGGAGGCGAGGAGATGGGATGTGAGGAGTCACAGAAAGATCAACTGAGATGGAGTAGAGGAAAGTGACAGCAGCTTCTGTGGAGATGAGGATGGAGGGAGGGGGGAGAGAAGGATGTAGGGAGGGATGGAGAGAGGAGAGAAGGATGAAGGGTGGAAGGAGGAGAGAATGATGGATGGAGGAGAGGATGGGAGGAGGGAGGGCGGAGAGAAGGATGGAGGGAGGGCGGAGAGAAGGATGGAGGGAGGGCGGAGAGAAGGATGGAGGGAGGGCGGAGAGAAGGATGGAGGGAGGGCGGAGAGAAGGATGGAGGGAGAGAGGAGAGAAGGATGGAGGAGAGGAGGTGAGAGGGAGGGAGGGAGGTGAGAGGGAGGGAGGGAGGTGAGAAGGATGGATGGATGGAGGGGGGAGAGAAGGAGGGAGGGGGGAGAGAAGGAGGGAGGGGGGAGAGAAGGAGGGAGGGAGGGAGGTGAGCCCAGTAATGATGAGAATGAAGGCAGAGTAGAAAGAGGCATGGGAGTCATTCAACCTCAAAAAGCACAAGAAAGGATTTGGACACCCACCAATCAGATTGATCTGAAATGGTACCTGCAGTTAGAAACAGATCAGATTAGCATTTCTTGAACATTATTTTTCTGAAAGACAATTAGAACAAAAATTGAAAGCTAGTTGATTGCACCCAAATTGGCCATTTCAATTGATAGGATTCATATAATATTCAATAAATATAGTTCCCAACATCCGATATGGACCAAACTTCTTCTTATCAATGATTAAGACACCACAGACCCCTTAGTTGTCTGGACTTCACAGAGATACACACACAAAACACAATGAACACAGACCCCTTAGTTGTCTGGACTTCACAGAGATACAAAACACAATGAACACAGACCCCTTTAGTTGTCTGGACTTCACAGAGATACACACACAACACAATGAACACAGACCCCTTAGTTGTCTGGACTTCACAGAGATACACACACAACACAATGAACACAGACCCCTTAGTTGTCTGGACTTCACAGAGATACACACACAAAACACAATGAACACAGACCCCTTTAGTTGTCTGGACTTCACAGAGATACAAAACACAATGAACACAGACCCCTTTAGTTGTCTGGACTTCACAGAGATACACACACAACACAATGAACACAGACCCCTTAGTTGTCTGGACTTCACAGAGATACACACACAAAACACAATGAACACAGACCCCTTAGTTGTCTGGACGTCACAGAGATACACACACAAAACACAATGAACACAGACCCCTTAGTTGTCTGGACTTCACAGAGATACACACACAAAACACAATGAACACAGACCCCTTAGTTGTCTGGACGTCACAGAGATACACACACAAAACACAATGAACACAGACCCCTTAGTTGTCTGGACGTCACAGAGATACACACACAACACAATGAACACAGACCCCTTAGTTGTCTGGACTTCACAGAGATAAATAAACAAACAAAACACAATGAACACAGACCCCTTAGTTGTCTGGACTTCACAGAGATAAATAAACAAACAAAACACAATGAACACAGACCCCTTAGTTGTCTGGACTTCACAGAGATACACACACAAAACACAATGAACACAGACCCCTTAGTTGTCTGGACTTCACAGAGATACACACACAAAACACAATGAACACAGACCCCTTAGTTGTCTGGACTTCACAGAGATACACACACAAAACACAATGAACACAGACCCCTTTAGTTGTCTGGACTTCACAGAGATACACACACAACACAATGAACACAGACCCCTTAGTTGTCTGGACTTCACAGAGATACACACACAAAACACAATGAACACAGATGCAATGTATTTATTTTTTTAAACAAATGTTTTCCATTGTAATTTGTGTAAACAACATGTAGGCTACAGCACAGTGTTTCTGATATATTGCGATATGATATCGATATTTAACAGGAAAAATGCAACCGATATCAATGTGGATTATCCATGTCGGTACTCATCACTAGTATACAGTGTGTATGAACCACATCTCAATGTCTAACAAATAATGGACAGTACATTTTACATGTTCAACTGTTGAATTGTTAGAAGGTGCATCTCTTTACGTTCTCTCTCTTCTCACCCCCTCTTCTTTTCCTCTCAGATGGAGACAGCAAGCCCAAGAAGAAAGGGGGGGATGTGAAGGGGAAGGGGAAGAAGAAAAAGAAGAAGAGGGGGAGTGACAGCGAGGCTAATGAGGACAGTGACGATGGAGACTTTGAGGGCCTGGAGGTGGACTACATGTCAGATGAGAGCAGGTGAGACACTCACAGATACACACACACATACAGACTCACAGATACACACACACATACACACACACACACACACACACACACACACACATACAGACTCACAGATACACACATACAGACTCACAGATACACACATACAGACTCACAGATACACACATACAGACTCACAGATACACACACAGACTCACAGATACACACACAGACTCACAGATACACACACAGACTCACAGATACACACACAGACTCACAGATACACACACAGACTCACAGATACACATACAGACTCACACACACACATACAGACTCACAGATACACACACAGACTCACAGATACACACACAGACTCACAGATACACACACAGACTCACAGATACACACACAGACTCACAGATACACACACAGACTCACAGATACACACACAGACTCACAGATACACACACAGACTCACAGATACACACACAGACTCACAGATACACACACAGACTCACAGATACACATACAGACTCACACACACACAGACTCACAGATACACATACAGACTCACAGATACACATACAGACTCACAGATACACACACAGACTCACAGATACACACAGTCTCACAGATACACACACACACACACAGACTCACAGATACACACACAGACTCACAGATACACACACACACACACAGACTCACAGATACACACACAGTCTCACAGATACACACACACATACAGTGCATTCGGAAAGTATTCAGACCCTTTGACTTTTCGCACATTTTGTTAGGTTACAGCCTTATTCTAAAATGGATTAAATAAATAAAAAAGTCCTCATCAGTCTACACACAATACCCCATAATGACAAAGCGAAAGTTTTTTTTAGAAATGTTTGCATAATTATTAAATATAAAAAACTGAAATACTTAGTATTCAGAGCCTTTGCTATGAAACTCAAAATTGAGCTCAGGTGCATCCTGTTTCCATTGATCATTTTATTTAACATTTTATTTAACCAGGCAAGTTAGTTAAGAACAAATTCTTATTTACAATGACGGCCTACTCCGGCCAACCCCGGACGACGCTGGGCCAATTGTGCGCCGCCCTATGGGACTCCCAATCACGACTGGTTGTGATACAGCCTGGAATCGAACCAGGGTCTGTAGTAATGCCTCTAGCACAGACATGCAGTGCCTTAGACCGGTGCGCCACTCAGGAGCCTCTCAAGAGCCTCTCAAGCTCTGTCAGGTTGGATGGGGAGCGTCGCTTCACAGCCATTTTCAGGTCTCCAGAGATGTTCATCCTTGATGTTTCTACAACTTGATTGGAGTCCACCTGTGGTAAATTCAATCAATTGGACATGATTTGGAAAGGCACACGCCTGTCTATGTAAGGTCCCACAGTTGATGGCGCATGTCAGAGCAAATACCAAGCCATGAGGTCAAAGGAATTGTCTGTAGAGCTCCGAGACAGGATTGTGTCGAGGCACAGATTTTGGGAAGGGTACTAAAAAATGTCTGCAGCATTGAAGGTCCCCAAGAACAGAGTGGCCTCCATCATTTTTAAATGGAATAAGTTTGGAACCACCAAGACTCTTCCTAGAGCTGGCCGCCCGGCCAAACTGAGCAGATCTTGGTCAGGGAGTTGACTAAGAACCCAATGGTCACTCTGAAAGAGCTCTTGAGTTCCTCTGTGGAGTTTACTCAAAGGCACCTAAAGGAATCCCAGACCATGAGAAACAATATTCTCTGGTCTGATGAAACCAAGATTGAACTCTTTGGCCTGAATGCCAAGCGTCACATCTGGAGGAAACCTGGCATCATCCCTACGGTGAAGCATGGTGGTGGCAGCATCATGCGGTGCGGGATGTTTTTCAGCGGCAGGGACTGGGAGACTAGTCTGTATCGAGGGAAAGATGACCTGAGCACAGAGAGATCCTTGATGAAAACCTGCTCCAGAACGCTCAGGACCTCAGACTGGTGCGACGGTTCAACTTACAACAGGACAACGACACTAAGCACACAGCCAATACAACGCAGGAGTGGCTTCAGGACAAGTCTCTGAATGTCCTTGAGTGGCCCAGCCAGAGCCCGGACTTGAACCTGATTGAACATCTCTGGAGAGACCTGAAATTAGCTGTGAAGTGACGCTCCGCATCTAACCTGACAGAGTTTGAGAGGATCTGCAGAGAAGAATGGGAAACTCCTCAAATACAGGTGTTGTAGCATCATACCCAAGAAGACTTGAGGCTGTAATCGCTACCAAAGGTGCTTCAACAAAATACTGAGTAAAGAGTCTGAATACATATGTAAATGTGATATTTCAGGAATTTTATTTTATGAAATTTCTAAAAACCTGTTTTTGCTTTGTCATTATGGAGTTTTGCGTAGATTAATGAGGGGGGGAAACGATTTAATCACCCCTTTTGATCCATTTTAGAATAAGACTGTAACGTAATAAAATGTGGAGAAAGTCAAGGGGTCTGAATACTTTCAGAATGCACTGTACACCAGAACTTCTATTGACAGCTGTAGGGTCACACACCAGAGACACTTGTAGAGCCATACACACAAACACTTCCTGCAACCTCTCGTTTATTTTCTCACATCTGTTTCTCTTTCATCCTTTCCTCGCTCTCTCGCTCCTTACTCCCTTGATCCTGCAGTTCAGAGGAAGAGGCCGGCGAAGAGAAGGCCAAGTCCAATAAAGAGGCCGTTCCCAAAGGTCAGAGGGCACCCCCATGGCAACAATACAACGTGTTCATGTGTGTGAATTCTAAGAACTTTAACTCTGTTCACAGGAATCGACGAGGCATCTGAGAGTGAGGAAGAGAGCGAGGAGGAGAAACAGAACGAGGAAGAGGGGAAAGAGGAGGAGGAGGAAGAAGAAGGGAAGAAGACCCCAGTCCAGACGAAGAAGAAGAGAGGTAGCAGTTTTTCTTCTTTAGAGTCTTTACTGATCAGGTATCACAAGGAAGTGGCAAGATTGAACCCACGGAAATATACTGTGTTTTTGTTGAAGGGGGCTATTTTGTGATAATGTTGTGTGTGTTTCAGACAGCAGCGGTGAGTCGGACACTTCGGAGGACAGCGACATCGATGGAGAGGCTGCCTCCGCTCTCTTCATGGTGGTGTGTGTGTGTGAGAGTGTTAGTTTGTGTGTGGTCCCTTTTGTAGTGCCACTGTTCAATGTCAACCCCACTTTCCCTGTCTTTCTCGCAGAGATGGAGTCTTGATATCGTGTTCTTGATCTGGGTTACGGTGCCCAAGATCTGGGGCTTTTCTAAAAGTCTTGAACAAGACTCTGGTAGTTGATGAACCTGATACCATATTTTGTAGTTTCTATGTGGCACAAAAGGGGTGACACACCACACAATTCTCAGGGTATCTTGCTTCCCTAGTGTGGCAGCAGTGTCGGCACAAAAACGGGCCTTTTTAACCCTTTGATGTGGTTGGTGTTGGTCTGGCTCTCTATCTTGGTTTTCCACATTTCAACTGGTCTTGGTGTGATAATGGTCTGCAAACACTGGGTCTTTCTTGGTCTGGATCTTGAGAGGTTGAGTGACTCTCGTGGACTTTGCTCTTGACTACCACTCTTGACATTCCCCATTTCCTCGCTATCCCCCCCAGAAGAAGCGTACTCCTCCTAAGCGCGGTGGTGGGCGTGGCTCTGGAGGCAGCTCCAGGACTGGCAGTCGCCCTGGAACACCGTCCATAGACTCCGCCTCCACCTCCAACACACTCCGAGCCGCCGCTAGCAAACTGGAGCAAGGTACACACACGCATGCACTCACACACACATTTTCACAGATGGGAAATAGATATTTATATTTAATCTTTTCATCTATATTTACATATTCACAGGATCTGAATGTCTTATTTTGTTTGTGGTACCTTAATGTGTGTGTGACCTCAGCACTGCATGCTAACTCTTCTTGATTGAACAATAAAGGGTTGTTAAAACTGTCTCCGTTACCCTGCTCCCTCCCTCTCTCCCCTCACAGGTAAGAGACATGTGGTGGGTGGTAGCTCTGAGTCTCCAGCTGCCAAGAGGCTGAAGATGGAGTCCAGCAGTATGGCTGTCACCACCCAGAGTCCTGCCCCCTCAGGGAAGAGCACGCCACAGCCCCCCTCAGGCAAATCAACCCCCAGTTCCAGGTATATTCCTCCTCTTCAATCTCTCCTGTTTGTTCACTTTTCTCACCCTTACCCTCTTTCTAGCTCACACACACTCTCGTTCTTTCTAGCTCACACACACTCTCGTTCTGTCGCCCTCTTTTCTCTGTCCTCTCCCACAAGCACTGTCCTTCTTCTTATTCTCTCCCCCTGGTTTTTTTGTCCCAATCTCCATCCTCCCTCTCCACAGTGACGTTCAGCTGACGGAGGAGGCGGTGCGCCGCTACCTGATCCGGAAGCCCATGACCACCAAGGACCTGCTGAAGAAGTTCCAGACCAAGAGGACTGGCCTGAGCAGCGAGCAGACGGTCAATGTCCTGGCCCAGATCCTCAAACGCCTCAACCCCGAGAGGAAGAACGTCAACGACAAGATGCACTTCTACCTCACCGAGTAAACCGGACTCGTGTTCATTAGGGCATGCGTTTTCAAAATGGAAAATGAGTCCATGTTCCTCTTTCATGCCCTTTGGTGCCTAATGAACGCGACCCAGGGAGGAGGTGAATAGGAGAGGAAGAGCATGAGATGCTCCTCATTAATTGAGCAGCGGAAGGAGGAGAAGAATAGAACAGGGTCCTTGGAAGAGTGGAATAAGGTAGAAAAGAAAAGTGTTACGCAACTGTGATTTGAGATGCGATGTAAACTAGCTTCAATCTGTCTCTAGAAATGGTTTGAAGTCAACTGTACCTGTGGCAGTCCTTTCAGGTCAAATAACTTACTCTTACAAGATAAAGGTTTATCAATGAATTAGGCCGATGTGAAGGTATCAATGAAAACATTCCGTGTAGATCTTGCCTGCCGACTCATCTCCCACCACAAACCACTGGATTCAACAAGACAAGTGTGGCTTATTTGTACGAATTGCCGTATCTCCCCAGGCCTCTATTTCTCATTTTAGAATGGTCTTTTTTGTTTATTTTCATTTGTAATAAAAACCCTGCTGTTGCCGTGGCTGGTCTCCTTGTCATGTTTCTGGTTGGTTTGCATAATTAGAAGCAGAACACTGGACAATGATGTCAAACATCTTAAGGCTTTTCAATGAAGACACACTAATACTATTAGAGGTTATGACAGAAGTCTACTGTGCTTTCCAGTGGATTCATTGGAAATCTACTTTGCAGCAACTGTTGTGTATGTACTTACTTGGATAAGAGTAGTGTGTACTTCAATGACAGTCTACTGTTGGCCTGTACTACTTCATGCCATGGAGAAGTGGTTGTGTAGTAGAGAAACCATGTTAAGCAGAAGTCATTCATTATTCAGCATGACATGACAGGTGTAGTCTTATTAATGTTACACCTGCTTCTTCCTCTCCTGAGGAAAATGACTTGATGTGCCAAGTAGAGTAAAATATACTAATGGCACATCTGCCCGTTTATTAATGGAGCGATTACTGGCCGATCCCAAATGATCTTGGTCTTCTCACTGTTATCGTCAAACTTTGTTGACATTTGAAACTGTCGTGTGACTCCTAAAAACCTGCTTCTTCCTGTCCTGTTTCTACTATTTATTGATTTTATTTTTTACAGTGAGGTAGAGTGACAGTGATGTCCTAATTCTCAAGATTCTTCAGGAAGTTGACTTTATATTAGTGTCTGATGGCTCTACATAGGTTGGGCCATTCTATGTTCATCCCAGATAAATCACATGGGGTGTCTATCTTCTTTTAACACAAACCAGTATTATGATCTGCAGTGTCTGGACCGAGGCCAGTGAATGATGAGAAACAGTTGGCTCCAATGTTTAGATCCAGGCTACTTTACTGTAGGCTTCTAGTTGTTTTGCAGTGAGAAAACATGTCATACAGTATCACTCTCAACGACTGACACCTCATTCTTACAGCAAGGAAAAGCCCATTCATATTTTTGTCAATATTCAATCACAAATAGATCATACACTTCAACTATATATTTTAGATATTACAATTAAAATAATGTGATGTATTTGAGTGTAAACACATTACCCTGCAGTATTGCTCATAGTAACTGGTAGTCATACTGAGGTGATCAGGTGGCTGGACCAGTTCAGCCACCATCAGGGAAGGACACGTAATGGCGGACATAATCAGGGATTGACCTTAAGGGTTGCCCTATTGCCTGGAGCAATTGAGCTGAGCAGTCGGGCAAGTTGAACCTGCTCTGGGGTTTCCCCAGGTGATTTTTCTGGTTCCTCCCCATTGTTTAAGTGATTGACGGACAATTTATGGCAACCAGACAAGTTGAACCTGCTCTGTGGTTGCCCCATTAGGCAGGGGATTTTTTTAAACTGAATTTCAGTAGCCTAACATAGGGGCTACACTTAAAAAATGTTGGTCCTGCTACACAGGAAGCTTAACTTTTGGTCAGGGCGAGCAGAACGCCAGACAATACTATACCCTATTGCTCTCGGTTGTGAGCTGTGCGTCTAAATCTAAGTCTCCCAGAGCCGGTATGCTTACAACCAGGTTGTAGAGGGTCTCTTGCTCTGCAAAAGTTACGCATCCAAACTGATTGTTTTGCTTCCTAGCAGACACCCATAAACTTCCAATCATTGCGCTAACGCTAGTTAGCATTGGCTCACAAAACTACCTCTAAGTTCCTTCATACTGGACATAGAGACATAAAAATGGTATCCAGGAGTTAAACAGACTCTGGGGAAGTAGATAATGGGCCTCATTGCCAAAATCCCAAAGTATCCATTTAAGTGACAATTTTGCTTGTAAACAACTACTTTAACATTTTCTGTCAAGTGACTGTAATCATCAGGCAACCAACAAAAAAATACTGCTGTCCAATGGGCAAGAGCCTTTCAAACCTTAATGTCAATCCCTGACATCAACGGTGCAAATAGAGGAGAAAGGATCCAAAATGGTTTCCAGACAGTTCTGGGGAGAACAACAAGGTGGGGTATTGTGAGTGCAGAAATTGTGAGTGCTGTGTGCCTTTACTTCATGCCCACTGATCCGACAGAACTTAACCGGCCATATGGTGAAACCTATCCAGAACTTTCACTTATCAGCTGACATGAAGGCAAGGACACAAGACTAGGAAGGCACAGTAGTAGTATTGGGACGTAGCCCTCGTCTTTTTCATTAAACAATATTCATGTCTCGATCTTCATTGGTCTTCATGTTCGGGCTATGTCGTAGTTGTTCACGAACCAATCACAGGTCTTCTTGATACCTGTAGGGGAAGAGAGACAGTCAGTAATCTATGGATACTGTGCATTTTGGAAGAGTGGTTTAATCACTATGAATGCTCCTTTCATCATAATCATAAACGACCAATAACCAGATAGGTATCACATATCATGCTGTAATGCGTCTGTTATTTACAAGGCAACTAATTCCAACTACAATATTGAGTTGTTTTCTGGACAGGAAATAGAACCCTCAATATTTGGATCTCGGACCTTCAGAGAGCGGCGTGAAGGTGAAGTCAGGAAGGTAGCGTCGCAGCTTGGCGTTGCTGGCCGTCTTCTTCATCTGACTTGCTGGTGTCGAACTGATGTCATAGGTCAAGGGCCACAAAAGGCAAAGCACAGGGAGATGGCATAGTTACAGTGCAACGGATATGGGGGGGTAGCCAGTCCGAGTGTGCTTTTAATGTACTACATCTGTACGTCTGTCAATCCAACAGGTGTAATGAACCTCTACATGTGGTTGCTGGTGTTGTACTAAGGATTCTACTAGATTGGTTCTAGACACTGATCTAAGGTCAAATTTGAATAATGGTTAAGGTAAGGAATTGGGGAAGATACGCTGATCCTAGATCTGTGCCTAGGGGCAACTCCTATCAGGCGTACACAGCCTGTGGAAGGATACAACTATTTGACCTTTGAAGTCCAGGGCATCTGCAATCATCTCTACGGCGTCCTTGATGGGGAGCTCCTCCTCCTCCCCCACTGTGATACAAGGGTCAAAGGAGCTTGGTCCAGTTACATATGGTACACACACACACACCCCCCATGTTGGACTCACCAGAGAGAATGATGGGGTCAATCTCATCATACTCCCGCAGCACCCAGAGGAACAGACGTGCTACATCCTGAGAAAACACACACAGATTTAATGTACACACACATATCTGACATTGTGCGTGCGTGTCAGTGCACACACACACACACACACACACACACAGAGTAATTCACTAAACATACCAGAGAGTAGATGAATTGTCTCCTGGGTGTTCCGGAGCCCCACACCTGTAGCGGGGTTCCCTCCTCTGTTACAAGGAGAGTAGAAAGGACTAAGTGTTTGTATCTGTCTGTCTGTCTGTGTGTCAAATCAAATCAAATTGTATTGGTCACATACACATGGTTAGCAGATCTTAATGCGAGTGTAGCGAAATGCTTGTGCTTCTAGTTCTGACAGCGCAGTAATATCTAACAAATTCACAACAACTACCTTATACACACAAGTGTAAAGGAATGAATAAGAATATGTACATATAAATATATGGATGAGCGATGGCAGTGCGGCATAGGCAAGATGCAGTAGATGGTATAGAATACAGTATATACATATGAGATGAGTAATGTAGGATATGTAGACATTATTAATGTGGCGTTATTTAAAGTGACTAGTGATACCTTTATCAAATCCATTTATTAGTGGCCAGTGATTTTAGTCTGTATGTAGGCAGCAGCCTCTCTATGTTAGTGAATGCTGTTTAACAGTCTGATGGCCTTGAGATTGAAGCTGTTTTTCAGTCTCTCGGCCCCAGCTTTGATGCACCTGTACTGACCTCGCCTTCTGGATGATAGCGGGGTGAACAGGCAGTGGCTCGGGTGGTTGATGTCCTTTTTGGTCTTCCTGTGTAGGTGTAGGGTGTGTGTAGGTGTAGGTGTAGGGTGTGTGTGTAGGTGTAGGTGTAGGGTGTGTGTGTGTTATTGTGAGTGTTACTTTTAGCAGCATATGTCTTATGCATGAGTGCCGAGAGCACGTGACCATTTTCAAAGTTGAAGTTGTCATAGGGACCATACACGTTAGTCGGGATTACGGCGGTGTAGCGGCGCCCATGCTGCGCAAAGTATCCCCTGTTGTCAATCAAGTCCCCACACACACACACACACGTTGTGGTTAGAACATTAATGACCCACTCCAGCTATTTTTTTAAACAATATTCTAAGTACACATACAATACAAGGTACAAACCCCTAAGGGTAGATTTCTTTGTGGGGGGGGGACAAAGTGTTTTTTTTTTTACACAATGGCGAAATTCAAGGAGTTGGCAATTCAAGGGGTTAGTCTGATGGATGCATACCGATGTCATCGGCCTTCCTTCTTGCTTCCCAGAACAATAGCAGAGCAATAGAGGTTCCTTGGAAGTTGTGGGAACATATGTTTTTGGTTTCCCATTGGTTCTGGGAACAAAAGCCTAAGTTTCCTGACCGGTGAAACTGACTTAATTTACGTTCTGAGAACATTAATTTTTTGGTTGCAGGGACGTTCTGAGAACGTTTTACAATGATTCTCTGAAAGTTTTCCTGGGAGGTTTTATTAATGTTCTGATAATGAAATTATAGGTTATTTGAAGGTAATTAAATAATGTTCTGAGAACATGTTTCAATAAGACTTTTAATAACACTGCTAACTTAGGTTAACTGTTTTGAACACCAAGCACAGATGGGACACATGGAAATGAAATTGCTTAGGCATTAATCATGCAAACACATCTCTTTTCTATTGTCACAAGGAGCCTATAAGATTTGAACCTATGATCTTCTGTTTGCTATCCATGGAACCAGTCCACTGGCCACCAGGTTGGAGCTAGCACGCCATGTTTTTTTAGCTCTTACAAAGCTGTGTATTTTAGTCTATTCAAACAGACCCCATTTCAAAGGAAACAAGTGCTCATAAAGATCAGGTGTGGCCAATTAGTGGGTGTGGCCACTTCCTGAACTCACTTAACAAGATAGAGGATAGAGAGTTTTGTTGACGCTGAGAACAGAAGGTATATGTTAATAAATAAACATTTTAGAAAGCTCTTGTTTTAATGGAAAGTTTTCTTAATGTTCTGAGAATATTACTAAATAGAACCATGAGGAAACCTGTAGGAAACGTTACGCTGAAATTCTGAAATTCCCACAGAAGAACGTTGTTTCTTAACTTTCTGAGAGCATAACTTTAAATAGAACCACGAGGAAACCTGTAGGAAATGTTATGCTAAAGTACTGAAATTCCCACAAAAGAAACACATGGTTCTCAGAACATTATGTGCGAGCTGCGCTGTGCCATATAATGATGGGCCTGCACCAGCTACTGAAATGCATCTTTTGTTAAGTTCATCAGGTGATAAATGAGGTGCTAGGGAGGCTGGAGTAGGTCTTTCAACTGTGCTAATGTACCTGCTCAGGTAACAGATTAGTCACCAGCTCACCTGTTCTGAATATCAATCATTCTTTTGGCATGTGAGTAGCCAAAGTTCGAGTCATGTGGAGGCCCATTGTGAATCTGTGGGAAGGGGAAGAAAGCATGAGTGATCATACACCAGCTTTTATTAAAAATCAGTTTGGAGGGCCAGAGGTTCCCAAACATACAGTAGTTCTACTGTCACTTGGCACATACTAGGTCGAGTCCCAAATGGCACCCTAAACTGTTGAACTCCTACTTTTGACCAGGGTCATTAGGGCTCTGGTTAAAAATAATGTACTATATAGGGAATTGGGGCCATTTGATGCCACCATAGTATTTTAGTATTAAGGTTAAACACAACATGCTCTCATTGATATGGTCTTACTGGTTGTTCAACTAACCATGCTCTCATCGATAGGGTATGTGGTCTTGTCAGGAAAGATGCAGCTGGACAGACAGGACACCACCTTGGTGACGCCCCTTTCGTGAGACGTCTGCAGCACGTTGTCATTGATGCGAAGGTTATCCCTCTGTGAAGGCAAAACACTGTGGTCTCAATTCAATAAAACCTGTATTGCGACTTTACACAATAACTTGTTTTTACACAAATGAATTCAAAGAATGCATTTGGAGACAGTGATAAGAAGCTCCTGTAAACACTCCTCACTAACACTCAGCCCGTGACGAGCACGCGCATCGGCTCAGCCTTCGTCTGCGAAACCATCTCTCACTCTGATCAAAGAATACTAACTTTAATTTTTTCAGTTGTGATATTCACATACTGTTATTACGCTTTAGCCCGTCATTGTAAATACGAATTTGTTCTTTACTAACTTGCCTAGTTAAATAAAGATTTAAAAAATAAATAATAATAAACAGATGGATTAATACTTTTGTAATTAAGATGAATACATTTGCCAACAAAGTCACTGTGCAAACTTCGCTTTGACAAGTTCAATTGAATTTCAGCCTAAGTAGTTGCCCAGCCAGGTGAACATTTACATTCAGGTCATTTAGCAGAAGATCTTTTCCAGAGCTGCTTCCAGTCGGTGCATTCAACTGGTAGCTAGATAAGACAAACCATTTCACGGACTGGCCTTTAGGCAGTTCAGCCAAAATGTCAGATGGGCTGGTTCCATCTTCAGCCCATCAGCCTGTCCAAGTTGGGGGTTTTGTGCCGAATTATCATTATTTGGTTAACAATTGGGGCGCCAGGCAAAAAAATGGGCCAGTGAGTTAGAAATGCCTGTTCCGAATTTCTGGACCCATCCCTGATTGAACAAATGTAGTTTGGGACAGAAACGTATAGCCTAGGTATTGAAACAAACTGGGTATTTAGGTAAGCTCACCAGAAAGTGTAGGTTCTCCTTCATGTGAAGATAGAGTCCTCCCACCTTGGCAGCCAGGTGGATGACATGGGTGGGCCGATACTTCTCAAACACTGCTCTTGTCTGTTGTAGATCTCTGGCAGAACAACTGTCATCATCATCATCCAATTTAATGGGAAACACATCAATCTCATAAAAGTATACATGCACGAATGTAATTAGCTGAACATTTAATGTGGTCCCAACAGGAACTATATAGAAACTCTATAAATATATACTGTATCTATGCATCAATCTACATATCGATAGAATAGATTTGAAAATAATAGAATAGCAGAGAATAGAACATAATAATTTTGAGTGAACTTATTTGGGGCATTTATTTGATCTATTTGTTCCTGTTGGAACCACAAAACCAGCCCCAAATGTAAAAGGGTCATAACAGGATTTCATACAGTGCAACATGACTGTATAAATATGTTATGTAGAACAGACATGCTGGTGTTTCTCGGGCATGTAGAATATGGGATTATGGCATCGCTATATAGGCAAGTCATTTTTATCTGCAAAGACAAAGCCTCAGACCAGCTCTGCTGAGAATATGAAGTTCATGTGACATAACTTACACGAGGTTGGCTTCTTTGGAGGACAGGAAGGTCCACTGCTCGCCCTCGAGACAGCCGCCTTCCTGTTTCACCACGTGCTCGATGGCCTTCCCGACCAATCCGGATCCGCCCGTGACGAGCACGCGCATTGGCTCAGCCTTCGTCTGCGAATCCATCTCACTCTGATCAAAGAATGCTAACTTTAATTTTTCAGTTGTGATATTCACATACTGTTATTACGCTGTAGCCCTAAACAAAGTAGGCTGATATGAATGACAGTGTGATCATGGCCCTATTTATAGCCTACTTTAGAACGTAATAATGATAATACAAAACTAAGAATAGTTATACATTTAGGCTAATAAGGAATTAATAACATGCTATACATCAAACGCAAGTTTAAATGTATTAACACACTTTTCGTTTCATTTACAATTTCGTTGTAGCCTATTTGATTAATCATGGAGGCTACTTATTTGTATTTATTTCCCATCTACATGTATGTACTTTTCTTTTGAAATGAGATAAATTTTCAATATTAAGCTCAAGAGTGAATTGCATTATGATCATGTTCATTTTAGCAAATGGACAAATAGCTTACGCCAATACCGACAGATACAGTAATTCATTTTAAAATGAACAATATGTGTTTATTCGAAATAACGGTTGGTCTCATTAGGCCTATATTACAAACAGTATAGTATAAGGTAACATCAGATGATCATATAGGCTACAACACTGACATTATTTTAGCAACACAAACAAGAGTAGGCTAAAAGTAGCAAATTGTCGAAAGAAAATGTTTAGGCCTACTATTTTAAATATAATGTAGCCTAGGCTTCATTGTTGAAGTCAAAAGCACCCATTCATTCAACCATAAGGCCTATAAATAGAACTTATAAGACAAATATTTATAAAGGCAAAACATTTCTAATATTAATCCGTATAGTTTGTGAGCTATTTTGAATTATAAACAGTCACATTTTTAACTCGGCAAGACCCTCGTGTTATTTTGTATGCATCTTATCAATACACAAAGTTAATGTATGAATTCAAACCTGTATAACTTTTCGTTAGAATTTTCCTCCTCGAATAAAGTCGTTATTAGATCCTATTTCTGAACGCTCAAGTACATAAATGAGGTAAAGGCTATCGCTCTTGTCTTGCACGCTAACCTATCAACAGGAAAGCCGCAGGCGCCAGGTGGAGTCGCTCTTATTGGCTACCTGTGAGCTACACTCTTAGAGAAAAAGGGTTCTACTGAGAGTAGTAGCCTTACAGGTAAACTATCCCAGTTTATCGCACCATCACTCACGTAACACATTAACAAAATACCAGGACTGTTAAGATAACTTTTTTTTCCAGCAAACCTTTCCCCACCAAAAATGTCATAACTTCTGACTGGTACCTAGTGCTAAGCAGTTCCACATTAGGATTGGAATTCCCTCGCCCCCCACCTTCTGTCATTTGCAGATTACAGAGCTATCTTCACACAGGATTTACCATTATGTCTGAATGCTAGAACTGCTCTAAAGTCATAAAGCATGCAGTTCCTATTTCAGTGTTCAATGGAACAAAAAACGCAAACCTAATCGTTCACTACAGGCCAGGGGTCAAATGATTTTGGCTGCTTAGAACTTTTGGAAATGAAGCTTCTCCTCCCAACCATGCCATTCTGCTCAAGAAATGACCACCAACTTTTCCCACTTCATGTAAACATCAAAAACTGCTATTGGATAAACTATATCTACTTGAATATAAAGTTGAACCCACCCTTCTAAAATCAATCAAATCGTATTTGTCACATGCGCCGAACACAACAGGTGTAGTAGACATCAGTGAAATGCTGACTTACAAGCCCTTAACCAACAATGCAGTTAAGAAAAATAGCTACAAAAAAATAAGAAATAAAAGAAACAAATAATTAAAGAGCAGCAGTAAAAAACAATAGCGAGGCTATATTGTCACAAGCCGGCTCATAGCCTGTGACAAAAGTGAGGGGACACGAACAGGTATAGGCCAATTTAAGTGTTCTTTATTATAAACAAACTATTAACTTAAACTAAGAAAAAGGAATGAGGTGTGGAAGTATCATGATGTAAGGTGTATGTAAAGTGCATGGATGCGTGAATATGTGTGTGCGAACATGACTGAGTGAAAACTATGCAAAACTACAAAGGAACAAACAAATCATGAGCATACCTGGAGGAGCAGAGAGAAAGAAAGGTGATTAGTAAGCAGTTTTATACCCTGAGCCCAGGTGGCTCCAATCACTAACGACCCTCCTCTGCCTGCAGGAGGAACCGCCCCCTGCACTGCAGAGCCGTGACACCCCCCTCCTTAAAATGAGGGTCCCACCCTCAACCCAACTTCCTCCAACATATTCAAAAGAATTCAAATTTCCCCAAAAACAAATAAACCAAAAAAAAAAATACCAATCCCGGCTCCTAGCAGTAGCCCCGTGTCCCCCAGCTGACTGTCCGCCCCTCAAACTCAGCAGCCTTGGTACCTGGGGAGCAATTTAAGAGGAAAGAGGCACAGACAGCCCGTAGGGTCAGCAGAGAAAAGATACAAGCTAGGTTAAAGGAGCACGGGACAGAGCATCAGCAATGATATTATCCTTACCACTAATGTGTCTAATATCAAGATTGAAAGGTTGCAAGAACAAAGCCCAACGCATCAGGCGCTGGTTTGGATTTTGCAGGGACCGCAGAAAAACAAGTGGGTTGTGGTCAGTGAACACAGTTAAAGGGGTCAAACCAGAACCAACATAGACCTCGAAGTGCTGTAAAGCCCAAATGAGACCTAAAGCCCAAATGAGACCTAAAGCCTCCTTTTCAATTACAGAATAGTTTTTCTGATACTTATTACATTTTCGGGAGAAGAAACTGACTGGACACTCAACCTTGTCGTCATTCTCCTGGAGAAGCACAGCCCCAGCACCGATTTGACTGGCGTCTACCTGCAATTTGAAAGGTTTCCCAAAATTTGGTGCTGCCAACACAGGTGCCAAACACAAAAGAGTCTTAACTGCATCAAATGCCTCTTGACACTGGGTGGACCAGAAACTCAGCCTTGGCCTTCAAACAGATTGGTCAGGGGGGACACTACTACCGAAAAGTAGTTACAAAAAGCACGGTAGTACCCCGCCATTCCCAGGAAGCGCATCAGTTCTTTCTTTGTGGAGGGCTGTGGGAACTGCTTCACAGCCTGAACCTTGGCTTCCACAGGACAGACACATCCCTGACCAACAACCTTGCCTAGGTATGTGACTGTAGCTTTGGCAAACTCACATTTTGCCAAATCAATACCATTGTCCAACATATACTGCATCTCTGTTTCCAATTGCAGTCTCTTCTCCTCAGATACACGATGAAATCTGTTTGATAGGCTTAGCATCTCCGATGTCTATATCATGCTCAATTAAGTGGGTTTGTGATGGAGTGTCTTGTAAGACCTGGTTTGGCTTACTTGTGCGCTGACACGTATGACAAGTTTTAATAAACTGAGCTACATCCCGCTTTAAACGTGGCCAGAAAAAATAACGAAGTATGCGATCATAAGTTTTACGAACACCCATATGACCTGCCACATCACCATGTGAAGTTTGCAACACTTTATTTCGCAAGGTAGTTGGTACAACTATTTGAAAGACTGGTTCTCCTAGACCCTGATCATAGTGTGGAACCCATTTCCTGACCAACAGCCCATCAAGAAGAAAATAACACTGAGCACTATTCCTCACCACTGAATCAGGAACCACTTTATCAAACAGATCAGCCAAAGTAGTATCAGCCTTTTGCTCAGCCATCAATGAATCTCTAGAACTAGTCAACTGTTCTGTCTGGAGTTTGACTGGCAACTCAAGACTTTCTGGCTTACTCTCAAACTCCTTACGAGAGGCTGCGCGGGTAACCTCACAAACTGGAAATACCTTAGGAGACACAGTTCTGATCCGGAGATTCCCTTGCAGGGGGCACTGAAGGTTGCTTCTTACAGATGTTTAGTTTGCCATCTGCCCACACCTTACTACCTGCCAAGTCATTCCCCAAAATCATGTGGACTCCCTCTACTGGCAACTGAGGTCTAACCCCAACATCTACATCACCCTCTACCAGACCACATTTTAGGGTAACTTCATGTAAAGGACAAGAGAATGGAACTAAACCCATACCACATACCATTACACAACGGCCAGTATCAGACTCTTTAGAGAACGGCAAAACAGATTCCAGAATAAAATAATCTAAAGCTCCAGTGTCTCTGGAATCTTGATTTTAACATTCTGGTTGCCATCTACCAGGGACACTACACCATCTGAAATAAAGGCTGAAAAATCAGTGGGAAGACTGAGAATCAAACTCAACTAGTGGCTGAAACAGCTCACCCTGGTGGTCAGAGGCTGTAACAGGAGCTGCCATCATAGCAGGTTTAACTTGACCTGACTTTTGAATGAAGCCGAGGACAATCTTTCTTCCAATGTCCTTCAACTAAACAGTAGCGACAGGTATTAGCATTAACCGGTGCTTTAAATCCTCCAGACCCAAACTTCTGCTGAGGCCTTTGGAAAGAAGCCCCCAAAAAAGGTGACCTACTATTCCTAGGAGTAAAGTTATTTTCATGGTACATGTGACTGTTTGACTCAATGGCTTTTATGTGTTAGCCTGTACTCATCTGCAAGGATTGCTGCATCACTTGGAGACTTAACTTTACGTTCATTCATGTATGTAGCAACCTGGTCAGACACAGAATTTTTGAACTGTTCTAACACAATCAAATTAGACAGACCCTCAAAAGTACTAACTTCAGAAGCTGTACACCAACGATTAAATGCAGAAGTCAAATCACAAACAAACTCAGAATAGGTTTGTGAATCTAACTTTTTCCTGTAACGAAAACGTTGACGATATGCCTCTGGCACAAGCTCGTAGACCTTCAGAACTGCTGATTTAACTTTAGCATAAACTTTACTGTCAGCTACACTCAGTGCTGCAAAAGCCTCACGTGCTTTACCTGTAAGTACACATTGCAACAACATAGTCATGTCCAAATCTGACCAAGCTCTAGCTTCCGCAATACACTCAAATAAAGTAAAGTATGTGTCTGGATCTGACTCATCAAATTTAGGCAACAAATGAAGATTCTGTGAAACATCAAACTGTGGTAGTCTTTCCGGTCTATTAGAATTTCTCAATCGCTCTATCTCTAACTGCATTTGCAACAGTTCCCTCTGCTGCTCAAAAGTTAATGAAGGGCTAGACTGAAAACTTGCACCCTCACTACTAGCAGACTGACTGCCAAAAACACCCATTTCCCTAAGACCCTGCTTTAAGCTAGTTTTAACAGTCTTTAATTTTTTTATCAACAATCTCAATCTGATAATGTTCAGCAATTTCAATTAACTGCTCCTTAGTACACAACTCTAAGGCTACCTCTGAAGGAGCTTGAACAAAACTACTCAAAATGGAAGACATTTTCCTCAACCAATACAACTATTACAAATGCTCAAAAAAACACAACTCACCTGCTGTCAGTCTGGGTTCAAGGACAGGAGCCACACCCCACTATCCTCCAAAAACTACTAACTAACTGGCCCTGGTCTTCGTGCAGTCACATGTGGTGGGGTTTTATGCACACAACCAGTGGAGTGGAAAAGAACACCAGAAACTGGCAGCCCTCCCATAACCACGAAGGTGCTCCCGAGCCGATGTAGGGGGAAAGGGATGCTCTACCCACGTTCACTGCCACCTAAAACAAAAACACCACAAGCCTCCTATTGACACTCGCTGATATGCCTGAACAGGAGAGGACTCCCACCTGAACAAAACCCAGAAAAACACAGAGTGAATTGCTTAGCTACCAAACTGAACCAAAAGAACACATGGCTCTCAACTCTTAAACAAAATTGGCCCAACCAAAACATCCCCTCAAACAAAAAAACATTTGGCAAACTAAACTAAACTAACCCAAGTTAACTACAATCCTGGACGAGCCCCCACTTGTCACAAGCCGGCTCATAGCCTGTGACAAAAGTGAGGGGACACGAACAACAGGTATAGGCCAATTTAAAAGTGTTCTTTATTATAAACAAACTATTAACTTAAACTAAGAAAAAGGAATGAGGTGTGGAAGTATCATGATGTAAGGTGTATGTAAAGTGCATGGATGCGTGTGCGAACATGACTGAGTGAAAACTATGCAAAACTAAAAAGGAACAAACAAATCATGAGCATACCTGGAGGAGCAGAGAGAGAGAAAGAAAGAGGTGATTAGTAAGCAGTTTTATACCCTGAGCCCAGGTGGCTCCAATCACTAACGACCCTCCTCTGCCTGCAGGAGGAACCGCCCCCTGCACTGCAGAGGAGGAGCCGTGACAATATACAGAGGTACAGAGTCAATGTGCGGGGGCACATTAAAATGAATGTGTTAAGACCATTATTTCACATTATTACACGCCAATTGTGCCAGCCTTACTCCAAAAACGTTCGATAACAGCAACCGGTTCTGCTGGTTAAACAAAGGTTAGCAATGTATTTGCAAAAATGTAATGTCAGAGTCAAGAAAGCTTGCCAGCAGCCAGAGTCACTTGCAGCAACTGGTACTCACAAGTGCTTTTTCAAAGCCTATGTCAGATACAGTGAGTGTAATTATCTCTAATGAGTGTAATTTGCTCAATATTAGGAGTTGAGAAATAAAGTTGACTTCATTAGAAATAATATATCCTCTTTTATACTACTGGTATGTAATAAAAACACACACATATCATGATATTATCACAAGGTGCCAATTTACGTTTATACAAAGTATTTTTTCTGCATGTCTAAGCATAAAAAAATCCCCACTGTAAAAAGCCAGGTATAGTGACTTTGCACCACCAGGTATAGTGACTTTGCACCACATTAGGATTGGAATTCCCTCGCCCCCCCCCCCCCTTCTCTGTCATTTGCAGATTACAGAGCTATTTTCACACAGGATATACCATTATGTATGTCTAAGCATACGTCTTGAGGTGTCTGTATCCTCCTGACTGGTGGTTCTGTTTTTTATTCTGTTGCTAGAATCACCATCACTGCCCAACACTTTTAAATGGAAACATAGGGTTAGGTTGTAAAAAAAACAACGAAAATATATTAGGTTATTGGAAAATATTACAAATATAACACCTAAAGCTATTTTTCAATAAAAAACAATTTGGTTGTTTAAAAAAAGCAAATATATATTTGTTTTTTTAAAACAATCTAACCCCTATTTTAAACAACCTAACCCTAAAAACAAATGTACAAAAAAATAGGGTTAGGTAGTTTGAAAAAATGTATTTATATAAATATATTTCTTCAAACAACCTAACCCTATTTTTCCATTTAAAAAAATAGGGTTAGGCAGTGATGGTGATCGCTGTGGGATTCGAACCCACAACACTAGCGATGCAAACGCCATGCTCTAGCAACTGAGACACATAATCATATCACATCATTACAAACCACTTAATGCCGCAATGTACTCAATTGCTGTATTGTGCATCGTTTTCTTCATGTTGATGGAAAGTCTACAGGTACAAATAGATGACCAGCCTATGTACAATACAGTGTGGTTTGTAAATGGTTTGTAAGGATGGTCAATTAATACTGCACAAAAAGTGGTTGTGTTTCATGGTATTTAATTACATTTTTTTTTTTTGATGTGGATGTTTTGGAACTTTGTTCGTAAATTTGCACCTTTTGATGTAAATGTTTGCGGACAGGGTTTTGTGCTTTCTGTATTCCGTCACAATGTCATGGCCGTTGTTGAGGGAAGAACAAAGCGCAGCGTGGTGAGCGTACATTTTCCTTTTATTAGAATGTCGCCAACAAAACAAGAAACAAAAGAACAACCGTGAAGCTTACAGGGCATAAGTGCCACTAATAAAAGTCAACTACCCACACTGAAAGGAGGGAAAAAGGGCTACCTAAGTATGATTCCCAATCAGAGACAACGATAGACAGCTGTCCCTGATTGAGAACCATACCCGGCCAAAACATAGAAATAAAGAAACATAGAAAACAAGACATAGAATGCCCACCCCAAATCACACCCTGACCAAACCAACTAGAGACATAAAAAGACCCCCCCCAAAGGTCAGGGCGTGACACACAATAACAATTGCAGAGAAATGGACAGGGCAACAATCTTACAATTCCAACTATTGAATCATGCAAGATTCTGTTCCTAATGATAAAACTACCTTTTTTCCCAATGCAGAGATGCTGACATTTTGTTGTTGTTGCCTGTGCTACAGAAGTCTATATGGTCTAGTAAGGACTAGTAAAGCCCAGTGTACTTCTTTTTAAATTAATACTTTTTTAAATCAGATTTTTCAGAGAGTGCACCCTCAGCAACCCGACTTCCCGAGACTATGTATGTGTATGTGTATATATTTATTATTTTATCACGGACCCCCTGCAGTACCTCCGCGGACCACCGGTTGAATACTTCTGCGCAGCCTCCCACTGCAGAGTTAAGCAGTTTTCACATCAGATATTTTTCAGAGCTGATCTGATTGGTCAAAACACCAATTAGTGAATTGGAGTGCCTGTGTAAACGCAACCTAACATGCCTAAGACTTTACATCCAAATTACAACACAGTACGTAGGATCATAACACACATCATCAATACAGGCACATAACATGGCATCATAATTAATACATGAATCACATTTAATCTGGCACCTAATAGTCGCTAGTTAAAGTCTACACACCCCTTACCCAGTCTTCACATTTTAGCTGTTTTAAAATTACATCTAAAAAGGGAATCAATTGGATTTCCTACCAATCTATACAACCTACTCCACATTTTCAAAGTGAAATAAACATTTAATAACATTTTCCAAATAACTAAGAAATATAAAATGATGATGTATTGATTGCGTATGCCTTCACTACCCAGAGTTAATGCTTGGTGGAAGCACCTTTGGCAGCCATTACAGCTGTGAATAGTTTTGAATAAGATTCTACCAACCTTGCAGAACGAATTCAAACCTTGCTGAATTAATTCAACCTTGATGCTGCCACCACAGTACTTTAAATATAAAGGAATCAATAACTATGCATTCATTGTGACAATGACTTATCAATGACCCAACCCAAGCTCAGCTCAGATAATCCCTACCATCGTGTTGCTGAGTTGTGGTAATGCTGCAGTAAATGTACATTATCCCAGGGGCGTTGGCAGTCACAATGTAAGTAACCTAATGTATGTCCCTATAACTCCCCTGAATGCCTCTGTTGATCCTACATCTATTGTATACAGTAATCATATGCCTCTGAACCAGTTATACTGAGGCACTGAGGCAGTGTGCCCTAGTAGGAAGTCCGGTGTGTGCAGCTCACCGTGCACTATCAGCTCCAATATAAATAACATTGACATGTCTCCTTCTGATAAGCATCCCAGAAAAGTGCTAAAAATATCCCACATTAACATATAGTGCCTTCGGAAAGTATTCAGACTCCTTGACAATTACGTTAACCTAAAATTGATTATAGAAAACAAATCCCTCAGCAATCTACACACAATACCCCTTAATGACAAAGCGAAAACAGGTTTTTAGAAATTTTACCAAATGTATTAAAAATAGAAAACAGAAATACCATATTTACATAAGTATTCACACCCTTTTGTATGACACTCGAAATTGAGCTCGGGTACATCCTGATTACATTGATCAACCTTGAGATGTTTCTACAACCTGTGGTAAATTCAATTGATTGGACATGATTTGGAAAGGCACACACCTGTCTATATAACATCCCACAGTTGACAGTGCATGTCAGATCAAAAACCAAGCCATGAGGTCGAAGGAATTGTACGTAGAGCTCCGAGACAGGTTTGTGTCGAGGCAGAGATCTTGGGAAGGGTACCAAAACATTTCTGCAGCATTGAAAGTAACCAAGAACACAGTGGCCTCCATCGTTCTTGGAACCACCAAGATTCTTCCTTGTGCTGGCCGCCCGGCCAAACTGAGCAATCAGGGGAGAAGGGCCTTGGTCAGGGAGATGACCAAGAACCCCATGGTCACTCTGACAGAGCTTCAGAGTTCCTCTGTGGAGTTGGGAGAACCTTCCAGAAGGACAACCATCTCTGCAGCAGTCCACCATTCAGTATGGTAGAGTGACTAGACAGAAGCCACTCCTCAGTAAAAGGCACATGGCAGCCCGCTTGGAGCTTACAAAAAGGCACCTAAAGGACTCTCAAACCATGAGAAACAAGATTTTCTGGTCTCATGAAACCAAGACTGAAATCTTTGGCCTGAATTCCAATCGTCACGTCTGGAGGAAACCTGACACCATCCCTACGGTGAAGCATGGGGGGGGGGGGGACAGCATCATGCTGTGGGGATGTTTTTCAGCAGCAGGGACTGGGATACCAGTTAGGATTGAGACAAAGATGAACGGAGCAAGGTACAGAGAGATCCTTGATGAAAACCTGCTCTAGAGTGCCCAGGACCTCACACTTGGGAGAAGGTTCACATGCCAACAGTACAATGACCCAAAGCACACAGCCAAGACAACACAGGAGTGGCCCAGCCAGAGCCTGGACTTGAACCCGATGGAACATCTCTGGAGAGACCTGAAAATATCTGTGCAACAAAGTTCCCCATCCAACCTGACAGAGCTTGAGAAGATCTGCAGAGATTAATGGGAGACACTCCCCAAATACAGGTGTGCCAAGCTTGTAGTGTCATACCCAAGAAGACTCGAGGCTGTACAGAGTACTGAGTAAAATGTCTGAATATTTAGGCAATTAAAATAAAATAAAATTAATGTAAAAATAAGTAAACACTTCTAAAATACTGTTTTTGCTTAATCATTATGGGGTATTGTGTGTGGATTGACAAGGGGAAAAACTATTTAATACATTTTAGAATAAGGCTGTAACATAACAACATTTGGAAAAAGTCAAGGGGTCTGAATACTTTCCATTTTTTTATTAAGTATGTAGCCTAAGAAACAAGGTTCATGAAATCAATAACTTGCTAGTAAGAAATGGCATTCATTTTCTGACTATCTCTGAAACTCACTTAGATAATACCTTTGATGATACAGTGGTATCAATAAATGTTTATAACATCTACAGAAAAGACAGATATGCCAATGGGGGCGGTGTTGCTGTCTATATTTTGATGAGGATATTTAGAGCCACATTTCTGTAAAGCTTACAGAGGATCTCATGTTAAATACAGTTGAAGTCTGACTCTTTTGGGTAAAACACTGTGGTAAATCCTCATTGGAAACACCTAAAACTCACCCAAAGCCCATTTTTGTGGGTAGCTGCTATAGACCATCAAGTGCTAACAGTCAGTATCTGGGTAATATGTGTGAAATGCTTGATAATGTATGTGATATCAACAGAGAGGTATATTTTCTGGGTGGCCTTAATATTGACTGGCTTTCATCAAGCTGCACACTCAAGAAAAAGTTTAAAACTGTAACTAGTGCCTGCAACCTGGTTCAGGTCATCAGACAACCTACCAGGGTATTTAAAAACAGCACAGGAATGAAATCGATATGTATTGATCACATGTTTACTAACGCTGCAGAACTCTGCTATAAAGCAGTGTCCAGATCCATCAGATGTAGTGTTCACAATATAGTAGCCATATCTAGGAAAACCAAAGTTACAAAGGCTGGGCCTAATATAGTGTATCAGAGGTCATACAATACGCTTTGTAGTGATTCCTATGTTGATGATGTAATATTTACTGGTCTGTGGTGTGTAATGACAAGCAACCAGACACTTGACACATTTATGAAATTGATAATTCCAGTTACTAATAAGCATGCACCCATTAAGACAATGACTGTAAAACATGTTAAATCCCTGTGGATTGATGAGGAATTGAAAAATGGTATGGTTGAGAGGGATGAGGCAAAAGAAATGGCAAATAAGTTTGGCTGCACAACCGATTGGCAAACGTACAAAAAAATTGAGAAATCATGTGACTAAACTGAATAAAAAGAAGAATAAACTATACTATGAAGCAAAGATAAGTGATATAAAGAATGATAGTAAAAAGCTTTGGAGCACCTTAAATTACATTTTGGGCAAAAAGGCAAACTCAGCTCCTTCATTCATTGAATCAGATGGCTCATTCATCACAAAACCCACTGATATTACAAACTACTTTTTTTTTTTTTTTTTAATCGGCAAGATTAACAATTTAGGCATGACATGCCAGCAACAAACGCTGTCACTACACATCCAAGTATAACTAACCAAATTATGAAAGACAAGCATTGTAATTTTGAATTCCAAAATGTGAGTGTGAAAGAGGTGAAAAAATGTCTATCAACAATGACAAGTCACTCGGGTCTGACAACTTTGATGGAAAATTACTGAGGATAATAGCGGACGATATTACCACTCCTATTTGCCATATCGTCAATCTAAGCCTACAAGAAAGTGTGTGCCCTCAGGCCTGGAGGGAAGCAAAATTAATTCCGCTACCCAAGAATAGTAAAGCACCCTTTACTGGCTCAAATAGCCAACCAATCAGCCTGTTACCAAACGTTACTAAACGTTTGGAAAATATAATTTTTGACCAAATACAATGCTAATTTACAGTAAGCAAATTGACAAACTTTCAGCACGCTTATAGGGAAGGACATTCAACACGCATGGCATTAATACAAATGACTGATGATTGGCTGAGAGAATTTGATGATAAAAAGATTGTGCGAGCTGTTTTGTTAGACTTCAGTGCGGCTTTAGACATTATCGATCATAGTCTGCTTCTGGAAAAACGTATGTTATGGCTTTACACCACCTGCTATATTGTGGACAAGGAGTTACCTGTCTAACAGAACACAGAGGGTGTTCTTTAATGGAAGCCTCTCCAACATAATCCAGGTAGAATCAGGAATTACCCAGGTCAGCTGTCTAGGCCCAAAACCTTTTTTCAATCTTCACTAATGACATGTCAGTGTGTCTATGTATGCATATGACAAAACTTTACACACCAGCTATTATACCGAGTGAAATTATTGTAACACTTAACGAAGAGCTGCAGTCAGTTTCAGAATGGGTGGCAAGAAATAAGTTAGTCCTAAATATTTCAAAAACTAAAAGCATTGTTTTCGGGACAAATCATTCACTAAACATCAACTAAATCTGGTAATGAATAATGTGGAAATTGAGTAAACTGAGTTGACAAACCTGGATTGTTAACTGTCATCTCAAAACATGTTGATGCAACAGTAGCTAAAATGGGAAGAAGTCTGTCTGTAATAAAGCACTCTGCTTTAACAACACTGTCAATAAGGCAGGTCCTGCAGGCCCGAGTTTAGTTGCACCTGGGCTACTGTCCAGTTGTGTGGTCAGGTGCCACGAAGAGGTATTTAGGAAAACTACAACTGGCTCAGAACAGGGTGGCATGGCTGGCCCTTAAATGTACTAGGAGAGCTAACACTATTAATATGCATGTCTCTCATGGCTCAAAGTGGAGGAGAGATTGACTTGATCACTACTTGTTTTTGTAAAAAGTATTGACATACTGAATGTACCGAGCTGTCTGTTTAAACTACTAGCACACAGCTCAGACACCCATGCATACCCCACAAGACATGTCACCAGAGTTCTCTTCACAATCCCCAAGTCAAGAACAGACTATGGGAGACGCACAGTGCTACATAGAGCCATGACGACATAGAACTATTCCACACCAGGTAACTGATGCAAACAGTAGAATCAGGTTTTAAAAAACAGATACAAATACACCTTATGGAACAGCGGGGACTGTGAACAGACACACACAGACACTGACACACGTATACACATAACACACGCACACTACACACACGTACAAATGGATTTTGTATTGTAGATATGTGGTAGTAGAGAAGTGGCCTGAGGGCACACACTTAATGTGTTTTGAGGGGAGACTCAGGAACACGATGGTGTTCTCCTTTGCTCTACGACCCCCACAAGTGTCACGGGACTCGTCTGAAGGTAACCCATAGAAATGAATGGAAGTATGGAGGTAGTTTTGTGCCAACAAAAATAAGGGGTTAAATATTTCCTGAGCGTTCTTATATCTCCTAGATATAGGACAGACACTTCAAAACCTTATTCCTTATGATTTAAAAAAATATATAATTTGTAATTTATTAATGTGTTATTCAATGCATTTCTATGGGCTATATTAGTTAAGGCCAAATGTAATATTTTATCAATAATAAAACAATTATATACACCTAAATAAGAGCTCATAGCTTTCACCTGAATTCACCTGGTCAGTCTGTGATGGAAAGAGCAGGTGTTCCTAATGTTTTGTACAATCCATGTAAAGACTCCATGCCATCTCAAATCACTCAAGCAAGCAGCAAAAGCAGCTAAATTAGTTTTAAAAAAGCAAAAAAACAGCACTATATACAGTCAGCCACCAATTGTTCAAGTTCTCTCACTTAAAAAGATGAGAGAGGCTCCAAACTCAACTCGTCGTGTTTGGAGGACAAAGAATGCTGAGTTGCATCCAAAGAACACCATACCTACTGTGAAGCATGGGGGTGGAAACATCATGCTTTGGGGCTGTTTTTCTGCAAAGGGACCAGGACGACTGATCCGTGTAAAGGAAAGAATGAATGGGGCCCTGTATCGTGAGATTTTGAGTGAAAACCTCCTTCCTTCAGCAAGGGCATTGAAGATGAAACGTGGCTGGGTCTTTCAGCATGACAATGATCCCAAACACACCGCCCGGGCAACGAAGGAGTGGCTTCGTAAGAAGCATTTCAAGGTCCTGGAGTGGCCTAGCCAGTCTCCAGATCTCAACCCCATAGAAAATCTTTGGAGGGAGTTGAAAGTCCGTGTTGCCCAGCAACAGCCCCAAAACATCACTGCTCTAGAGGAGATCTGCATGGAGGAATGGGCCAAAATACCAGCAACAGTGTGTGAAAACCTTGTGAAGACTTACAGAAAACGTTTGACCTCTGTCATTGCCAAAAAAGGGTATATAACAAAGTATTGAGATACTTGTGTTATTGACCAAATACTTATTTTCCACCATAATTTGCAAATAAATTCATTAAAAATCCTACAATGTGATTTTCTGGATTTTTTTTTCTCATTTTGTCTGTCATAGTTGAAGTGTACCTATGATGAAAAATACAAATGTTTATTTTCTACATTGTAGAATAATAGTGATATGAAATAAGAAATATTCAGAGGATAAGTTCAGTAGAGTTAACTGCACCTCAGATTGCAGCCCAAATAAATGCTCACAGAGTTCAAGTAACAGACACGTCAACAGCAACTGTTCAGAGGAGACTGCCTGAATCAGACCTTCATGGTCAAATTGCTGCAGAGAAACCACTGCTAAAGGACAGCAATAAGAAGAAGAGACTTGTTTGGGCCAAGAAACACGAGCAATGGGCATTAGACCGGTGGAAATCTGTCCTTTGGTCTGATGAGTCCAAATTTGAGATTTGTGGTTCCAACTGCTGTGTTTTTGTGAGACGCAGAGTAGGTGAACGGATGATCTCCGCATGTGTGGTTCCCACCGTGAAGCATGGAGGAGGTGGTGTGATGGTGTGGGGTTGCTTTGCTGGTGACACTATCTGTGATTTATTTAGAATTCAAGACACACTTAACCAGCATGGCTACCACAGCATTCTGCAGCGATACGCCATCCCATCTGGTTTGCACTTAGTGGGACTATCATTTGTTTTTCAACAGGACAATGACCCAACACACCTCCAGGCTGTGTAAGGGCTATTTGACCAAGAAGGAGAGTGCTGGAGTGCTGCATCAGATGACCTGGCCTTCACAATCAGCCAACTCAACCCAGTTGAAATGGTTTGGGATGAGTTGGACCACAGAGTGAAGGAAAAGCAGCCAACAAGCGCTCAGCATATGTGGGGGAACTCCTTCAAGACTGTTGGGAAAGCATTCCAGGTGAAGCTGGTTCAGAGAATTAGAAGTGTGCAAAGCTGTCATCAAAATATAGTTTGATTTGTTTAACACTTTTTTGGTTACTACATAATGATTCCATATGTGTTATTTCATAGTTTTGATGCTTTCACTATAATTCTACAATGTAGAAAATAGTAAAATACAGAAAACCCTTGAATGAGTAGGTGTGTTCAAACTTTTGACTGGTACTGTATATCATACATACATATATATTTTTTAAATTTTACCTTCACTTTCTTAGCTAGAGAATGCAGCTAGCTAGTTCAGCTTACTCAAACACCCAGTTCAAACAGAAAGGGATGCTATGTTAGCTAGCTGGCTATGGCTATCCAACACTGGAACCCTTCCAAGTCAAGGTAAGCTTTTGGTTTTATAAATGTATTGCCTCCCGCCGATGTAACTGCTAAACTGGTTGCTGTACACTGTACTGCATGATTGTAGAGGGTTTACTAGCGCATTAGTTCTAGTAGCTATGTTGACTATGACGTTAATATGGTGAAAAGGATGTAGACTGTGTGTAGCAGTTAGCGGTTATGGTATGAAAGTTTGGCTTGGAAATATTTTTTTTGCCTGGTCAGACAGATGTTGTAGACAGCTGTTGCATTGTGAACTGAAGTTCACATGCAAAGGAAAAAGGTGAGAGGAGAGCGTAAATGCGAGAGGAATTATACTGTATATACAACGACCAAAGGTATTGCGGTTTATATGTGGCTGCTAGTTCTGTGTTTGCGTGTGATCAGGGGTGTATTCATTCTGTAGATTCTGTTGAAAAACCTTTCTTAAACGGAAGCAAACGGAATGAAATGGGGATAAACATAACTGAATTTGTTCAAAAGAAACTCTTGTTTGCAACTTTTGGACTAATGATTACACCCTAGATCAGCTAGATGCAGGCAAGAGTGTGCAAGGCGGTATTGAATGTGTCACTGTCTGTCACCTTGATTACTCAAATTTCTCTTGACCTGTGAACCTACGTTGTTTACTTTCATTCGTAGGCTAGCTTGTACCAACCTTATGATGGGTATAGGGAAAATAACTTAGTCGCATCATGTAGTAGCCTAAACCTATCGATGTTACATTGACCTGGGTGAATGGAATATGAAAGACAGTCATCCAATATGCTGTAATCGAAATAAGGCCATGCTCATGAAAAAAAAAATAATCGTCCTCCCTCATCTTAAACGGCACCGAAAAAAATCCTCAGTTGAAACCCCCATCTGATCATGGTTCATTTAATATGAGTAGGAGTGTAACAACTCCATCTGATTCACAGGGACCTTGTTCATTTGATGAGCAGGTCCAAAGCCTGGCACAATACCTCAGATAACCCTTATGAGTGGTACACCGCAACCCATTATACAATACCTCAGATAACCCTTATGAGTGGTACACCGCAACCCATTATACAGTACCTCAGATAACCCTTATGAGTGGTACACCGCAACCCATTATACAGTACCTCAGATAACCCTTATGAGTGGTACACCGCAACCCATTATACAGTACCTCAGATAACCCTTATGAGTGGTACACCGCAACCCATTATACAGTACCTCAGATAACCCTTATGAGTGGTACACCGCAACCCATTATACAGTACCTCAGATAACCCTTATGAGTGGTACACCGCAACCCATTACACAATACCTCAGATAACCCTTATGAGTGGTACACCGCAACCCATTATACAGTACCTCAGATAACCCTTATGAGTGGTACACCGCAACCCATTATACAGTACCTCAGATAACCCTTATGAGTGGTACAACTGCAACCCATTATACAGTACCTCAGATAACCCTTATGAGTGGTACACTGCAACCCATTATACATATACCTCAGATAACCCTTATGAGTGGTACACCGCAACCCATTACATAATACCTCAGATAACCCTTATGAGTGGTACACCGCAACCCATTATACAGTACCTCAGATAACCCTTATGAGTGGTACACCGCAACCCATTATACAGTACCTCAGATAACCCTTATGAGTGGTACACTGCAACCCATTATACAAGTACCTCAGATAACCCTTATGAGTGGTACACCTGCAACCCATTATACAAGTACCTCAGATAACCCTTATGAGTGGTACACCTGCAACCCATTATACAGTACCTCAGATAACCCTTATGAGTGGTACACCTGCAACCCATTTACACAATACCTCAGATAACCCTTATGAGTGGTACACCGCAACCCATGCCAACCCATTACATAATACCTCAGATAACCTTATGAGTGGTACAAACCGCAACCCATTATACAGTACCTCAGATAACCCTTATGAGTGGTACACTGCAACCCATTATACATACCTCAGATAACCCTTATGAGTGGTACACCGCAACCCATTATACAGTACCTCAGATAACCCTTATGAGTGGTACACCGCAACCCATTATACAGTACCATCAGATAACCCTTATGAGTGGTACACCGCAACCCATTACACAATACCTCAGATAACCCTTATGAGTGGTACAAACCGCAACCCCATTACACAATACCTCAGATAACCCTTATGAGTGGTACACTGCAACCCATTATACAGTACCTCAGATAACCCTTATGAGTGGTACACTGCAACCCATTACACAATACCTCAGATAACCCTTATGAGTGGTACACTGCAACACATTATACAGTACCTCAGATAACCCTTATGAGTGGTACACCGCAACCCATTATACAGTACCTCAGATAACCCTTATGAGTGGTACACCGCAACCCATATACAACAATACCTCAGATAACCTTATGAGTGGTACACCGCAACCCATTATACATTACTCAGATTATGAGTGGTACACCGCAACCCATTATACAGTACCTCAGATAACCCTTATGAGTGGTACACTGCAACCCATTACACAATACCTCAGATAACCCTTATGAGTGGTACACCGCAACCCATTACAAGTACCTCAGATAACCCTTATGAGTGGTACACCGCAACCATTATACAAGTACCTCAGATAACCCTTATGAGTGGTACACTGCAACCCATTACACAATACCTCAGATAACCCTTATGAGTGGTACACTGCAACCCATTATACAGTACCTCAGATAACCCTTATGAGTGGTACACTGCAACCCATTATACAGTACCTCAGATAACCCTTATGAGTGGTACACCGCAACCCATTATACAGTACCTCAGATAACCCTTATGAGTGGTACAACCGCAACCCATTATACAGTACCTCAGATAACCCTTATGAGTGGTACACTGCAACCCATTACAGTACCTCAGATAACCCTTATGAGTGGTACACCGCAACCCATTACACAATACCTCAGATAACCCTTATGAGTGGTACACCGCAACCCATTAACAATACCTCAGATAACCCTTATGAGTGGTACACCGCAACCCATTATACAATACCTCAGACAACCCTTATGAGTGGTACACCGCAACCCATTATACAGTACCTCAGATAACCCTTATGAGTGGTACACCGCAACCCATTACAGTACCTCAGATAACCCTTATGAGTGGTACACCGCAACCCATTATACAGTACCTCAGACAACCCTTATGAGTGGTACACCGCAACCCATTATACAGTACCTCAGATAACCCTTATGAGTGGTACACCGCAACCCATTATACAGTACCTCAGATAACCCTTATGAGTGGTACACCGCAACCCATTATACAGTACCTCAGATAACCCTTATGAGTGGTACACCGCAACCCATTACACAGTACCTCAGATAACCCTTATGAGTGGTACACTGCAACCCATTACAAATACCTCAGACAACCCTTATGAGTGGTACACCGCAACCCATTTACAATACCTCAGATAACCCTTATGAGTGGTACACTGCAACCCATTATACCATAAAGTACCTCAGATAACCCTTATGAGTGGTACACCTGCAACCCATTACATAATACCTCAGATAACCCTTATGAGTGGTACACCGCAACCCATTATACAGTACCTCAGATAACCCTTATGAGTGGTACACCTGCAACCCATTATACAGTACCTCAGATAACCCTTATGAGTGGTACACCGCAACCCATTATACAGTACCTCAGATAACCCTTATGAGTGGTACACCGCAACCCATTATACAGTACCTCAGATAACCCTTATGAGTGGTACACCGCAACCCATTATACAATACCTCAGATAACCCTTATGAGTGGTACACCGCAACCCATTATACAGTACCTCAGATAACCCTTATGAGTGGTACACCGCAACCCATTACTACAATACCTCAGATAACCCTTATGAGTGGTACACCGCAACCCATTATACAGTACCCTCAGATAACCCCTTATGAGTGGTACACTCGCAACCCATTATACAGTACCTCAGATAACCCTTATGAGTGGTACACCGCAACCCATTATACAGTACCTCAGATAACCCTTATGAGTGGTACACCGCAACCCATTATACAGTACCTCAGATAACCCTTATGAGTGGTACACCGCAACCCATTACAGTACCTCAGATAACCCTTATGAGTGGTACACCGCAACCCATTATACAATACCTCAGATAACCCTTATGAGTGGTACACTGCAACCCATTATACAATACCTCAGACAAACCCTTATGAGTGGTACACCGCAACCCATTATACAGTACCTCAGATAACCCTTATGAGTGGTACACCGCAACCCATTACACAATACCTCAGATAACCCTTATGAGTGGTACACCGCAACCCATTATACAGTACCTCAGATAACCCTTATGAGTGGTACACCGCAACCCATTATACAGTACCTCAGATAACCCTTATGAGTGGTACACTGCAACCCATTATACAGTACCTCAGATAACCCTTATGAGTGGTACACCGCAACCCATTACACAATACCTCAGATAAGAAACCCTTATGAGTGGTACACCGCAACCCATTATACAGTACCTCAGATAACCCTTATGAGTGGTACACCGCAAACCCATTATACAGTACCTCAAGATAACCCTTATGAGTGGTACACCGCAACCCATTATACAGTACCTCAGATAACCCTTATGAGATGGTAACACCGCAACCCATTATACAGTACCTCAGATAACCCTTATGATGGTACACCGCAACCCATTATACAGTACCTCAGATAACCCTTATGAGTGGTACACTGCAACCCATTATACAGTACCTCAGATAACCCTTATGAGTGGTACACCGGCAACCCATATATACAGTACCTCAGATAACCCTTGAGTGGTACACCGCAACCCATTATACAGTACCTCAGATAACCCTTATGAGTGGTACACCGCAACCCATTATACAAGTACCTCAGATAACCCTTATGAGTGGTACACCGCAACCCATTTATACATTACCTCAGATAACCCTTATGAGTGGTACACCGCAACCCATTATACAGTAACCTCAGATAATCCTTATGAGTGGTACACCGCAACCCATTATACAGTACCTCAGATAACCCTTATGAGTGGTACACCGCAACCCATTATACAGTACCTCAGATAACCCTTATGAGTGGTACACCGCAACCCATTATACAGTACCTCAGATAACCCTTATGAGTGGTACACCGCAACCCATTATACAGTACCTCAGATAACCCTTATGAGTGGTACACCGCAACCCATTATACAGTACCTCAGATAACCCTTATGAGTGGTACACCGCAACCCATTATACAGTTCCTCAGATAACCCTTATGAGTGGTACACCGCAACCCATTATACAGTACCTCAGATAACCCTTATGAGTGGTACACCGCAACCCATTATACAGTACCTCAGATAACCCTATATGAGTGGTACACCGCAACCCATTATACAGTACCTCAGATAACCTTATGAGTGGTACACCGCAACCCATTAACAGTACCTCAGATAACCCTTATGAGTGGTACACCGCAACCCATTATACAGTACCTCAGATAACCCTTATGAGTGGTACACCGCAACCCATTATACAGTACCTCAGATAACCCTTATGAGTGGT